>NC_047081.1:11294848-11507348 GCF_902459465.1 Asterias rubens
TGAAGCTCTGACTGAGACGACCCTGAATAACAGGAATACCGGAGCTCACACTGATGGCGGTCTGTGAAACGATTACGGTGCCTAGAGAGAAAAAGAAGGAGTGTTACCAGACCGTAAATATAGCATGCCTGTTTCCACTAACTACAATCATTTGTAGTGTATTTAAAGTGAGGCTGGTGGGAAAATAAGTCTGGTGCCATATATTAATATGTAAGCTTTCAGGTAAAAGCTTCAATGATCAACCTTATTTTATTTTTTTCCCCTGCATTTTTTAAAGGGTGACATTAGTTTTTTGTTTCTTTTTCAGACAGTTCTTTTAAATGATTTATCTCACCAGTGAAAAATTACAAATATACCCAGTGAATGCAAAGCTGATCACTATGGTCGAAGGACAACACTTTTTTTATATTTTGTTATAAAACAACAACACTGTAAATAAATCATCCATTTAATAACGAGGGTAAATGCCTACCTATTTCACAGTTGACTCCGCTGAAGTCTAGGAGACAGGTGCACTGGTACCCATTGGTCCCAGTGCTGCCGATTCTATTACAAAAACCCCCATTTTGACATGGATTAACCCAACAAGGATCAGGATCTAAAGTTTTAGTAAAAAAAACAAAAAAACATGGAGTTTAATTATAGGCGCACAGGTGACCCATTCAATAGTGCCAATCACTAGTATCATTTGTCAAATAATCTTGAGGCACAATTCAGGACCAATTCCATTTCACGAGCCGAAGCCATGTTAAATGAAAAAGATCCAGATTTTATCGAGTGAGTAAAATGCATAAATTATTAACTGTTTTTATTATAACACATAGATCTTTAAAATTTGATTTTGTTTTTCACAATGAAGTTATAAACTAAAAATATACACTGAAGCGTGTCGTTCTTGTTAGTGTTACTCTCATTACAATACATACAATATGGTAACAAATGTGAAACCAGAGGTGAAACATCACATTTTTAATGAATATTTAAAACACTTTTAAAAAAGAGACGTTGTGCAAAGCACTGTGACTAGGCAGAAATGCATACTATCTGAATTGTGTTCACTGTAAATATACAGTGTAACACACTCGCACTACATAATAAGGTTTATCAAGATTCAGAACCGCAGTGCTTTGTGGGAAGGCATATGGGGCAGTTTGCTATGCGATGTATGTTGTCGTGCACGACTCGCGCCAGATCGCCTATATCTTTGTGGAAATTGTGCGGGTTCAACAGCCCCCTCTTTTGATATTTTGCTATTGGCGATAAACCTTATGAGCTCAGGAAGAACCAGTGCGTCCCCAATCATGCCTATAATTTTGGGCTGGGTCTCATTAATATCAATTTTGAAAGAATGAAAAAAAATACAGAACTTTTGCCCCCACCAAAGCTTTAGCCCAGTAATAATATATTGTCGGCCTCCAACAATTTATGGGTCTACCCTTATCACTGATAATATCAGTTAACCATGTTTACAAGAATGTTGAGCGGGAGGATAACATTTAAATTGATTTCAAGGTTGCATAGTTATTATCATAACTGGGGCAGGGGATTTTACACACTGAGTGCACACAAGTGCCGTCATCTTCATCAAACGGAAACATTGTTTTTAGAGAAAGTATTTGTTGGTGACTTACCGGCTTCATATCTGATTGAAAAGCCTCCACTTGGAACATTGAAGTCTGTATACCAGTACAACACTACCTGGTTAGTGTTGAATGTTTGTGGAGCGATTTGGTCAGTTCCAATATACGTCCTAAAAAGCACAAGAAAATACAAATGTGTCAAGTTTTAGCAGCCGACATCCAGCAAAAAAAAACTAATGTTCAATAACAGCGCCCTCTGTTGACCTCTGTCAACAGAAATCGTTCCTCTGTCTGTCTGCTCTGGCCTATGTCACTCTGTTTAGTTTGAAGCACAGTCACATAATTATTTTTTGTCGGCAATTATTATTAATTTGAGTGCAAAATAATCAATTATGCTCTCTTGACAGCAGACAATGAGTGTAGTCTTTTTAGCAGGTTGTGTGTTTTGTCATCTTCATACAAAATATAAAATGGAAAGCTTATTTTCCCCCAATATTAAATATTGTTTTGTTTTGTTCTGCTTTTGTTAAGATCATCTTCCCATCAAGGAACTCGGCAGAAACTCCAGGGGAATATAAACACCAAGATGGTAACAGCCAATCCCTCTCATACAACAAAGTTTATGATCATGTACGTCTATAATTATGAGTTGCACACAAGATAGGGATTCATTCTACTGCGGCAAAACTTATTGTAGTCATTGTACAATCAAAAGGTTAGCTAGGTGAGGATTCGAACCCACAACCATTACAAGTCCTGCACCAATGGACATACAACAGAAGTGCGTTTTGGCGACCCCAACCAGAAACTTTGGTCATCGGTTGAGCGTTTTCGCGTGTTCGGTTGAGCGCGGTGACGATGCTGTTCAGACCAACCGACTTGCTGAGTTGGTTGGGCTTTGGTTGGGCTTTGGTTGGGGTCGCCAAAACGAACCCCTGGTGTCATTTAAATTTTAGCATGTCCTGTTATCACGACCTTCGTGATCTTGAGTTTGTCAACTTGCTTGCTCACCGTAGATCTGATGATTGATCATTCACTGTGGTGCCAGGATAGATGATCAACCCATCTTTATGATTCTCAGAAAGGAAGACGTCAAAGAAAAAAGTAATCGACTCGGCCGAAGGTATCCGAACGATGTAGAAACAGTCTTCGTTGTCATTCGGCGGCAGTGGGAAGTTTGTCGTGGTAATGACGCCAGAGTCACTGTAGAAATTACTGCCACACTCTTTAGCTGTATAAATAATTGTATTTTTATAATAAAAAAATTGAAGAGGTATTTTAACGCTGATTATCTCATAACAAACTAAACATTAACTTTGTTTTATTTGTTCCCTATATAGCTCTGTCAATGACGTAGTTTGACATATCGACAAGAGTTCATTTGATTGGGAACTCCGCCGCTAATTCGTCATGTCGTAACACTCGTCGTGAACAATCATTTTGAAAGAAAATTTATAAAAAGACAGTGTCAGAAAGGTGTTTAAGACTGGGATTTCAACTCAGAAACTGTCTTGAGTTTGTTCCCAAATTGTTGGGTAATATTGACACAGAATATGGGTGTCACTGAACCGAGTCATTGTGTTTTTATTTTGTCGTAGTAGAGTAAAAATATTTTGCTATTTTTATTATTGAACATTTTGGATGTTATTAATTACAGAGTGAAAATAATTTGCTAGATTGAACATTTTGAATGTAATAAAAAGTAAGTAATTTGCTAGATTGAACATTTTAAATATTTTAGTTTAAGGAAAAGGAGAAAGATGTCCTACGAATTGACGGTGACAATCCCGGGAGTCTCTGCTCGCAGTTCTGTCCTTGCCAGCTTCCTTGGCACTCGCATATGTACCCCGGGTTGAGATAAGCCGGACGACATATCGCACCGTTCAGACATAGCTGTTGTGACTGCTGGCAAGCTATTCAAAACAATAACAACAGTGGGAATCAAAGGTGTTAAAACAAAACATAACGCTGATTGTTGTTCTTTATACACGTGACAATACCTACACCAATATTGTGCCATTTTTAACAACGGTTTTTTATCACAATTAAGAATAAATCAATCAAGATATTGTTATTATTATTTCAGAAATAGAAAAGATATTTTGATTATAATCCTGAGATAATCCATCTTGGAAAGTTGACATCCAAGAAGTCGACATCGTTAGATAAAGTAATGTGAACGTTTTTACTGTAGGATGTCGTCATCTTGATAAATCATCTCAGAATGTTGCCATCTTACGTTTATGACGTCATCATCGTACAGTATTATCTCAGAATCTCAAAAGAAAAATAGATGGCACTTGAACCTTTTCCCAAACAGATTGATAAAGTTGTCTTACGATTATTTTGAGCTTGTGAGGTACTCGTTGTGGCAAGAAGGATTCCAAGAAGCAGCCAAGAAAGCTGTTTGCGTAGTTGTCTCGTAGACATGCTGGTGAGTAAGACACCGTCTACCTGTAAGGGGGGGGGGGGGGGCAAGAGGGAGTGGGTACATTCATTAAGAAGTTGTATTTTGAACACTGTTGTAATGGACAATCGGGTTGGCTAAAATTACGTTTTGGGTAACCATATAATTAATGGCAATAAAAACATACTTTGTTACACAGCATCTTTCGATCTGTAAAGCATTTTGAGAATCATTTCCTTTTGAAGTAATGTAGATTGGAAAAATGGAAAAAATATCAGTTTTTATTCCCCAAACATTTCTCAGATTGTGTATTCCAGTATGGATTAATGTTCTTAAAGTGGAAAATAACCGCCCGGAATTTTCGGCGATATCGCAAAAACGCTTTGAAATGCAATTGTCACGGGTGTTATAGAATTCAAACAATACAACAATTTTAAAACCTTAAGGTACAATATTTGCCAGTTTGCCTAAGTGCCACATCTGCAAATCCCACTTTGGACCGAAGACTTGCGTGTGGATTGGGTTTTCAGTCCTGGTCACCAGAAACAAAAAGAGAATTCTACTAAAAGTAAAAATTCTTTCAGCGAAAACCGGGCCACGCGAATTTAAAAAAAATGCGCCAAGATCTGTTCGTAGTCGTGTCTAAAGTCGTTTCCACGAAGATTATTCTAAACCAAACAAAATAAATTCCACACACTTTTTCAATTTTAAAGACAACGGACATTGACTTAAATAAAACAAAATGAGCTGCATGGTTTAAATTCTATTTTATGGTTCTGTTTAGAATGTTTGTTTTAAACCGTGGACGGTTTGTGGTTTCCAAAGGCGACAGCGAAAGACTAGTCTAGAATGTCCAGTGTTAGACCTTGACTCTACCTAAGTATAGAAACGTTCATCTCCGGCTATAATACGTTCAACAAATCTATCTGGGCTATCTAAACTTAAATACCCATCCTCAATCACACAAACAAAGCAAGGTGGACGCAAGGCCATGCTAGACAATGGAGTTATTATTAGAGATGAATATGAAACCCATCCATGGGAAAATTTGTCACAAAAGAGAGATGTTGAGATTGGGGGAGTTGTTTTGTAAAGTTGGATCTTCTGTTGCCCTTGGAGATGATAATTTTGATTGTGTTTTATGCGGGGATGGATTGAGATAGGTACTGGAAAGCACTGTTTTTGAGTTTGATGTTTTTCTTTGTTGTTTTTATTTGTTTGGTAATGTGATGTAAGTGTTACTCATTATGACGGACATGCTACAACTCTTTAGAGGAAATGAAATAAGTTTTTCTTTGAAAACGTCAGCACTGAATCATCACAAGGTTGAAATACTGTATATGGGGAAGAAACGTGGAAAAATGGTGTTTTAGTAAATATTGTTTGACCATTGACGTATGGTGCTGCCTCGAGACATTGTGTTTTGCTTTGTTTGGGGAAAATAATAAATAACAGAACGTATGGTCAACGTCACATGTTTACAGTGCGAATAAAAGTGGGTAATTAGGACAGACTCTTTGGTCAGCTATTTTTAATAGAGCTTCATCGACTTTAAGTTGGTGTAGCCATATTACTTTTCCCAGGCAAACCAATGTAACCAAACCGAGGCTGGGAGTAAAATAGTCTGGTCCCGTTGTGGTGTATTTGGTGTATGGTTGATATTGCCTTAATGAACCTTGAGACACGATAAAGTTTGTGCATGGCATGACCAATATTATTGGCAAGCTATTTTTAGTAGAAATTTATCCGTCATGCCCAGGCAAACCAATTTAACCAAACCGAGACTGTAAGTAAAAATAGTCTGGTGCCGTTCGAAACTAATTCAAGTAAAAAATCATAAGTGAAACCAGGGTATAAACAATTACAAAGAAATTAAACAAATTTTGTAAGAACATGTGTACCTCATTGTTGTGCGCAGTGAAATTGTGACTCCCAAAACAGACAAAATGATTATACGTTTGTACAAGAAGGGTTAACTTTATATCCCCTGAAGAAAGGTTTGACTCTCGTATTAGTGTGACGTTGTACAAGGGGTTAACTTTCTAAATCCACCAAAAGGACCAACAAATCCTTTTTTGAATGGTTTAAACCTGAACAGTAGGGAATGCAAGGCATTCGGTCTGTCGACCAACCCATGTTTGCTTTAAAAGCAAATCTACTTTTCGCACCCACTGAAGCGTGGTCTCGATGAAAGGAACTGGGACGTACGTTTGTTGGAAATAAACACAAGCTACATTCCACTAGGCATTGAATTCAAAGCAAACTTGTCTGATTCAGTGAGTACTCAGTCTGAGTTGCTACTTTGAAGTCTCATTACTCTAATGGGTATAGACCCCGACTGTCACATTGTATACTCTGCCATGTTTGTCGTGTTCCAAGTGTTCGTAAGCAATACTGGAACCTGTATTTCTATTGAACATGAAAGGGTTCAGACTAATAATTTGTCGTCAAAACCTCGATGTGTTTTCAATGATGTTATAATTTATGACGTAATTGGTATTACATGTAATTGAACATTATAATGGGTAAAACCGAGTATGTTTTCGGAGACTTACAAACTGGTATAGGAAAACTAAAAACTGTGATCAGGCACCCCATCATAATCGGAGTCCAACAGTTTGTGAGTGTTGGGTTTATGTCCAGCAAGGAAAACTTTATGTATCCTGCCACTCCCACTTTTCACCCATTTTTACCAAAAGGAACATCTCATTGGAGTAGTTTAGAGACAGAATATTTCAATTTATTTTATAACGAATGGAAAAGTAGTGGCAGGATACAGACACTTTCCCTAGTCCAGCAAACTCATTCTAGATATTTCTATTTAAGTATACATATCATTTTGGAACTTACATGAATGTGGATAAATACAACAAAATTAATATATGAACATTTTATTTCGAAAGGTGGTAGTAAGTGTTTTTGAGATAATATTGCCGAAAATCTGGAGCGGTTATGTTCTAATTCGTAATATGATACACACAATTTGAGAAACCTCCCTGACTGAGAATTGTTTCTCAAAAATAAACTTGTATTTTTTTTCAAAACCACATTATTGAAGTCAAACGATTCTAAATATGCATTGACGAGCAGAGTGTACAGTTCGAAACGTCGAGACCCAACCGGCTCTTTTCAGAGCCAACACTCACCCTAAGAGATTTACACATGGTTGTACTCGCAAGTTGACTATTTATTTGTATTTTCTTCTAACTACGTGTGTTTTTATTGGTATTAATTTGAAGAAAGATTTCCAAACACAATATATAACTTCCCTATAAAAATACAAGTGTTCTTGAAATCATACTCCCCATCGCCATTCAAAAGCTAGGGTGAATAAAGGTCAACTCTGTGGAAAAATTCCACCTTCAAAATATAGTGAATAACAATAATCCAGTGTTCACAAAAAGGAACAACACGTCAAAAGAAAGTACGACGAGTGATGAATGGCTTCTGTTGTATATCCACAAAAGTGAAAAATAGACTTGACTTATGCATCTGTCATTTTTAAGAGGCCTATGTCTGCATGGCCAGTGATGGGCCAAATCTCACGGACACCTTTGATAATTAATTGTCAAAGATCCAAGTATTCTTACTTCATTAAGTAGCAAATCGGTGAAAATTTTGGCTCAATTGGTCATCGAAGTTGCAAGAGAATCATGAAAGAAAATTCACCCTTGTTGCACAAAATTGTATGTGATTTCAGATGCCTAAAAAAGGCTTCAGGCTTGAAGTCTTTTAATATTTGAGCGAGAAATTACCTCTTTCTTAGAAAAGTACGTTACTCTGAGGGAGCCGTTTCCAAAAATGTTGTATATAGGCCTACTATCAACAGCTCTCCATTGCTTGTTACCAAGTAAGTTCGTATGCTCACAAATTTTGAATAGTTAACAGTAGTGTCCAGTGTCTTTAGCACAACTAAGGACATCATAATTACGCTTAGAACAAAAGATTTGTGTGTTTTTTGCCCTCGTCCGATTGACCGTGATTAATTTGTGTTGCGATCGATTTGTCCCCCACCCACCCCAACAACAAAAGAGTAAATTCCAAAATACAATCTACAAAACTACAATGTTTTTTTAATATTTTTTATTATTCATCATGTCAACTTGTGTACAATAATGTTGAAGCCTGCGTAAGACCAGTAGCTGTAGCTCATTGCACCTGTTTGAGCTACCCGTAGTTAACAAGTAACACCAGAAGCATAATAATAGGTGCCTGCATTATAACCGGGTTAAAATAAAGCCGAACACAGCAACCTGTATTACGCAGAAAATACACATTGCGCAAACCTGCTTGACGCAACATTGAAAGGGTTATGTTTTCCCATGAGTTGTTGTCACAGTTTGGTAAATGTGTCATACAAAGTGAGTAATGAAGAACAATATAAAGGGATTTCGTTTCTGGGGTGTTTTTCGAGCAGTTTGCTTTCAAGATTAAGGACAAATTCAGCAATGACATTCGTTTTACTCGTCATACAACAATGCACACCGGTTTTACTTTCATGTTAAAAACAATCATTTGATGTATATTCTCTTAACTCTTGGTTCTATATGGGCAGAAGCAATGGAATCGACTTGCCAACAATCAGTGTTGGTTTTATTGATTCAATCATTGGTTTTAGTTGAAAAAGCCTAAGCAAAGCGGTAAGCCCAGAGTTAAAATTTCGAAACGTGTTGAGTTTTGAGTCGGCCAATTATGCAAATTCTGGTGTTGGGGCGTTGGATGTGTTACTTTAATTTTAAAATAAAAGCCACCAGCAGTCCTGATACTTCAAGGAGGCAACCATGCCCTTTGGTGCCCTTGAAATGCTCCAGTAGAAATTTCCTCATAGGGTGCCCTTTACCAAGGAGAACATGCATTGGCGCCCTTGCCCTTTCAAGAAGAACTCACAATTAGTTTAACTTTGAGTAATTGGCCATTCGTCTTCAGAATTTTGAGGCCCACAGCTTAAAAAGTGAAGAAACTAAACAGGCATTTCAATAAAACCCCATTGTTCATTTTAGGTTAAATGGTTGGGATCAACCGTCCACCGTTATGGTCCAACAATGTTCCATGAAGGGATTTCTAAGTCAACTATTTTCTGAGTCACCAACAGTTTTTCTTTGAAAATGCGCAGTTTTACTCCAACAGTGACTCTCTTTATGCCAAAACCAGGCACTTCCAGCCAAAACTTTAAAAAAGGGATTCATTTGCTCATTATAGCATGTGGGTTTGATTTTTTATGAGATTTCGTCTGAAATATCACAAGGCCGGGCGGCCACTTTAGGTAAGAGTAAGAGCTGCACTTAACAGATTTCGGCCAAAATCAAAAACCTACTCTTGGGGCCAGCCCTTTACAGTCCATATGAATGTAGGCATAGGTCCGGAGCCTGGCTGATGGAGCACAGTGCACCATCTTCCCAACTTTTAACGAAACAATTGTTTACTTTTGAAGTAGCTTGCTCAAGGGCACAAGTGACATGACTGGGATTCGAACCCAATCCAAAGATTATGGATTTGCAATTGATGATGGCATCGTGTTCTTTGCAATCATTTTACCGATCTATTGTATTATATAAACTGCCTGTATTAATGCTTGACAACCGAGAAAAATCCTTTGTAATTATTCATGCTAAGCAAACAAAATCATGATCTTATTTTAAGTATTCCACTATGCATAAAACATTATTGGACCCATACACAAATTAATCAGTCAAGACTAACGAAACTGAAGCAAAGCTGAGATGAGTACACAAAAGTCAAGTCGATGAACAGTTGTTCTGGCGAAAACACACATACAGTTGCCCTAATCGTAAAACGCAGTCCCTTGACAAAAAAAATCGACCGTCGATTGCAAAATATATAATTATTTACAAATGGATTACCAACCAAAGACGGTGCTATAAAAAAACCGATAGCTTTCAGGTTAGGTGTCTTGCCTCGACCTCCGTGACCCCGGTTCGAATCCCACTGGATGCACTATGTGGAATGGGTTTTCCTTGAACAATTCTTGGGTTTGCCTTACACATCTAAAACTGATATTTCCTCATTGTCTTCTCTCTTTTCGTTTAGCTCTAAATAAGAGCGTTGAGAATTTATCCAGATCAAGATACGATTTCTCATCTACGTTATGAACCTTTGTGAAAGCCCTTCTTCGTTCTATAGACAGATTGAATAATTAATCGATACAAAGGGCTGTATATTTTTCTGAGAACTAGACAAGCGTCCATTGGGCAACAACTAATTTTATGACAACTCCCTGCGTTTTTAAAAGTAGAAATTTTCTCAGTTGGTTAAGGTTTCATTTCAATTAATTTATTCTGGTTGTGACGCCAAATACTCGCAGAAAAAGGCGACTTTATCACTGTATTGTCAAGAACCCACTCTAGAGGATAAGGAAGGAAGTTTCAGTTTGAGTTGTGGGGGGAAAAAAACCCCGGGAGAATTATTCCAGTGAAACAAACGCAGTCAGGTGGGGACTGAAAAACCAAATCCATCGTAGTGCCCTGACGTGATTCGAACCAGGGGTCGATTTCACAAAGAGTAAGGACTCGTCTTATCTCGAGTTGGGACGAGTAACTCGTTCTAACTTAGGATTAATCTTAAGGTCTGCATGCTACAGTGCAGGGTTGCGACTCGTCTCATGTCCTAAGATTTGTCTTAAAGTTAGGAAGAGTTTTGTGAAATCGAAGGCAGGTCGTTCATATAGATGGAGGGTGTATACAGATACTACTATGCCAACACGACCACACGGTTAGCATTTTTGGTTTCACATCTCTTAGCAGTTTGTCAGTAATTTAAACCACTACTTGTTTATATGGACGTTTACATGACCCAAAACAAGATCTCATTTTACCCATTGTTTTGTTGCTTTTGTTGGTCATTGATAAATCAAATTGTTCTGGTTTCAATGTTTCTCAAAAGTCGACATCAAAGTGGTCACTTCTGTAAACATGTGATGTGCTTTTCATTTTTAACAATAACATAACTTTTAGTTATAAAAGTTATTACACTATGTTATTGATATAAGCAAATACAAAGTGTTTAATTATCTACTCACCAAATTTCACAAGTCCAATCACCAATTAACCATTGACTCCAAGATGGATCCGTGATGCAATAACAATCAAATCAGAAAATGCTTAAAACTTTGGATGAATACAAATCCTGACGATGTTCGGTAATTTACATCATCAACATACAGTTGGGTGAACTCGTGTGTGGAAAACAGGGTTATCCAACACTAAAGTGTGGGATTATGTCATCTGACAGATCATGAAAGAAGACAAACTCTCATGCGCCGATGACGATGTTGAAGTCTATCTTGGGAAAGCCTGAGTTAGACAATGCTGTTAAATCCATAAAGTCCCATATCTGTCTGTCCCCCTTGGTACCACCGCAAACTCTCTTCACCCGCTCGTGGGAAATTCACACTTTGGCGTTTCAGGATACCAAGGTCGCGTACCTAGGCTGGCGACGCGTATAAACGGTTGACAGATAGGGCTTGGTGCACGGTAGTTTTGTTTCTCCTGAACTTAGCCCACGTAAAAAACGTACATTATTACATGCTGAATAACCCAAGCCCGCTGACATTGTGTTGTTGATATTGCTTTGCTACCTTTAGAGGCCTCCCATAACCCATTCAAGTCGACCCTTTTGATATCTGAAGCCCTGCCATTGTTCACCTTTAAATCCCGTCTTCACTATTCGAAACCAGTAGACCGTGATCGAATGAAAGGTGTGTTGTCATTGGTCTGTTTGGCACACCTGTACGTTACATAGGAACGCGCTTGGACCAATAGGCAGCGACGTTTCATAATAAGCGAAAGTTTTTCGCCTCCTTTTTAGGTAGGGGCGGACCTTTAACTCCATGAATAAAACACAACAATTTCAATTCGTATGAAGTTTTCTCTGCAAAGAGACTCGCCTTATTATTTGTGGACAATATTTCAACTTGAAAATAATGCTCTCTTTCAGCAAATTCAAAAACATAACAGAAAAGCTATCACAATTCAATTAAACATCTCTCCTTAGGGGCAGCGATTTCCCATGCAAATCAATGTAACAAAACTGAGACACAAGAGCAACATTTAATGGAATCTCTTTCACTTTTTACGGAGAAAAGGTAGGACCAGGGTTGGACGGCATGCAAACATCAACAGAGGGCGCAACCTCAGTTTCGTACAGCACTTGATATCTGTTATCCCGAATCATCATGTGGGGAGAGCTGGAAACCAACACTGGCCGAAAGTAACACTTGATGAAAGTAAAACTTGATGAAATAAAGGTTTTTGCAACCTCTATGTTTCTCGTGTTGTTCTGAAACTCGGCCTTTGTTGATCTTTCTTGTTTCTACCTGGTTTATTTTCTGTCTAACCTTATATTTTAAAAAGGGGGAAACCACCATTTGGGTGGTTTAGGGGTGAACAAATTATTTGTTTTCCCAAAATAAATCAGAGCTTATTAATTTTGGTTAACATAGTTATCCTTCATTGTTTGAAGGGTAGAAATACATCTTCAGTGCTGTTTGATAGAAAATATCGCGTCCTATTTTCAGTACAAGGCAAACAATGATATTATATCGCCAGTGGACACCATGTCTAAGCAGTAAAAAAATAACCTATATTTTTTATAGGAATACATAATCATGAAAAGCGTGATTAACAAACGCTGCCCTTTCACACTAGTTTTGTGTGTTTGGAGCCAAAAGTGCCCAGCTGGTTTTGTTTTGCCGAAAAGAAGCAAATTCGCCTTTTTTATTCCGAGAATAATTGAAATCAAATACAGGCCGAAAGTCAAACTTCTCTTAGAGGGAAGACCCTGCGATCTTCTATAATACAATACTATCAAAAAGGACCATGATAACTAACTAGGTAAGAGATCGGTTCATTGGCTTTTGCTTACATACAGACCATGTATGCCACTTTTGGAAATGAAAAGTACTTTCATTATCGGTTTTAGTTTTCAACACTGGGAGCTTCCACTCTTCTGCAAGCCATATTAACACCCAGCTGCTTGTGCATGTCATTGTCAATGACACATTTCTTACTCACTAAACCTCGGGATTACTGGATTAAAAACATCTGTGTAAAGAACACATCTACCGCTAATTTATCAGCACGCTCACTATGGAAACTGAGACGAGCACCAACATTACTGATGAGTTCTTAACTTCTTCTAAAACTTTATACCCGTACCCAGAGCTTGTGTTCTGTGCTACAGGCTTCGCAATTTTGTCAGTGACAGCCCTAGTTGGTAACAGCATTGTCTTAATCGCTGTGGCTCGCCACAGGAAGCTCCAGAACGCGACCAACGTCTTCGTGGTGAACCTCAGCGTGACTGACTGCCTCACGGGGTTCGCGTTCCTGTGGAGCATACCCGGGATGGTGAGCAGAACCCCCGGCTACCCGCTACCCTTCGCGTTCCCGTGCGTGGCGTCCGCAGCGATCGTCTTTAGTACCGTCGGGTGCAGCATGTACACCCTAGCCAACATCGCCATCAATAGGCTCGTGCTGATCACCCAGCCCATGGAGACCTACCGATCGGTGTACACACCCAAGAAGATCGCTGTGATGGTCTTCATCAGTTGGTTGATCCCCACGACTGGCATCGTCCTACCTCCACTTCTCGGAATCGGTGACGTTGGTTTCGACATCGAGAGCCGGACCTGCAGCGACATCGACGGCCATCCGAAAGCTGGTCTCTACGACAAGATACAGTTCGCAACCCTATATCCTGTACCTTTCCTAGTGATCATAATCGCGTATGTGTTAATCTTAAAACATGTCCGGCGACACTTCAAGAAGACACGAAGAGCTTTTACACCCAAGTCATCCATGGTCATCGCATCAGCTCCAGCCTCATCCGCGACTAGGCTTGACGACGATGGACCGACCCCTGCACCACGGTCAGGTACCTCCCTAAACCACGCTGAGAGCATCCGTAAGCTAAGCCTTAACCGTACACGCAACGACCAGTTGGAGATCACCAAAAACCTCTTCGTGGTGGTGTGCGCTCTGGTCGTCTGCTTCACCCCGCTATCCATCATGGTGGTCACTAAGAACAACCGATACCAACTCTACGGTGGATTGGCGTTGTTCGTGAGTAGCTGTATCAACCCGCTCATCTACGCCACTAAGCACCCACATTTCAAACCGGTCTTACGGTCCATGCTCCGTTGCCGATGACCAACTGTCCTCTCCAAGAATCGTCATGGTCCCTAGCCTAACTGCACCCCTTCCGGTTCTTGTTACGGACTACCAACCGAGGCTCTCGTACGGTAGACTGTGACAGCAACTTACGGTAAACCACTCTCAAAGTGAGTTGTTATGTTCCAGACTGTCAATTTTAGAATCAACGGTTGGTGTGGTAGGAGATAATGTCCCCGGTGATTCGGTCCCCATACGACAAACTGTAAAAAAAAACTACTTCTGATAGCGCCATTTCAGCTACTCACTACTCTCTGATAACTTCCCCCTTCAGCCGTCGTTAATTTCCCACAAGGGGAACAGAATCTCGTGGACCGGTTTCTCGTAAACGGTACTTTGTAACATAAACTTACGGCCAACGGTAAACCACACTCGGATCTGGTGTTCATGTTCCAGACCGTCATGTCTAGTACGAACCAACAGCATGTACTTTGGGTTTAAAACCGGCCTGCAATATCCCGCCCTTTTTTAGGCAGCCCTGAAAGTTGCCTGAAAGCAACCGAAGCCGGCCAACTGCGTGGAGAGCTTCATAGAGTCAGTCGTCGTCTGCAGTTTTGCATGCAAGGGAAGTGTGTGAGTGGGATTTGGATATAGGAAAGCTAAAATACAAGTGTGGTTCTTACCCTCGAACCGAACCGAACCCATGTCTGTCGTTATGACCACAGCAGGCATATACTCTGGCTGTATAACTCGCACCCAATTACAGCGCGCGATGTTGAGGGCGAGCGCGTGCAGGTGGGTGTGTCACTGACCATGACGACACAGCCCCTTTAAGACCAGTACAAACTTGCGGGAAACATTATTTTCAAAAACCCCAACTTCTTCGAGAAAGTACGGGAATGCTTCAACTCTTGTTCACGAGACGATCAGAGCCGTCGCCCATCAATACTGAGACGGGCACTTTTAACACTCTTTGAATAAATGAAACAGACGCCATGGATGATTTCACCAAAAACAACTCCCCAAGTTTTATTTTGCTGGGAAAAGAACCCAACTTTTCTCCACTTATATAATTTATATTCAATGAAGTGTATAGTAAAACTTTGCAATATAAATAACTAAGAGAACATTCATTTGATAAAGTATTTTTTTTCTTCAGATTTATATTATTATGACTAGAAGGACCATAAGCCACAAATAATTTCAGGGGTGAAAGGCTTTGGGTGTTTTTCGTCATAGTTAACTTTCCCAATTGTTGCCGTTATTGTTCTTAGCAGGATAGGTTACCAGCCAAAATGCAATGTGATGTTGATTGTGACTTGTACCATACACATGTTGTTTTTGCTTGGCAACTCAATGTTGTTAAGCAAAATATTTTCAGTTTACGAAGCTCTACAAAAAGGGTCCTTTTCAGATGAATGTTCTCATTAAAATTGGTATTCTAAGCAGAATGGAATTTCTGATTCAATCGCAAATTGAGGATTAAATCAATTACATTATACAGTCCAAAATAACAAATTTACATATACAATAAATTACGAATTATACAAACATGGCTGACTGGGTTGCTGTCACCCCAACTGAGACAATTGTGATAACTATACCCCTTCTGGGTTCCCTTTCCCCCAGTGAGAAAGTAAAGTGGAGCCCAATCGGACCCCATCCCCTGGGTGAAGTGTGAAACAGCGGCACTTCTACCTCCATGGTGGCACTAACGTGCTTTGGGTTCAAGTCCCAACATAGGTACAGAACTCGATGTAAAAAAAAAAAAAAAAAAAAGGACCGCTTATCAACTCAAAGGGATTATATATGTTTGGTAATTGGGATCCACTTTGTTTCATACCTAATTAGTTGTCCAAAGATATATGCCATAAAACTAAACTAGACAAATTTAATTTCAAAGGGTGGAAATGTTTTTGAGATATTGCAGAATATTTTGAGCGGTTATGTCCACTATCCACGCAGGAAGAATAATCTGCGATTGGAAACCACAACCTCAATAACGTAACTGTCATTAACGCTTCTCAGATTACAAATGACTGGAAGAAAAAGTGTAACTTTTCCCATAACCGCTGTAGTTCACAGTAAAAGGTTTCTCTAAATGAATGGAATTCTCCAAAGCTGCTCTAACCAAGTAGGTTTGTATTGCAAATGATTTTCATAGTCATCAACAACATTAACAGATACTTCAGGTCAATAAAAGGGGTCTACTTCCCTGTGTAAGTAGATAATTAAAAACAAATATATCCATCCACTTTCAGTTTCCATAGTTATGAACATTGATCCTTCACTTTCAGAATATTGGTCAAATTGAAAACGAAACGACCATACCACTAATTTGAGTCATTTTGCTTTTGAAATGGTTGTGTTTTCTTTAGACAGAAACTCTGAAGTACTTTTCCTTCCTTATACAAAAAGGTAATACACAAATAAATGCTTGAATTTATATGTAAATTGATTGACAACAAGGGAAAAATATCTTTAACGATTGCAAGGGGAAAACATATTAATGGTAGATTGAGCCAACACAAGACAAGAGTGTGGCTCATATGTGCATAAGTCTAATTTTGATATTTCCGTCACACCATTATTTACATAGTAATTAAATTAATATCTATTTCATATTATTTGTTTTTACATACACGTGTTTAATTAAACAAGTATTTTGATAAGTGGTAGGAGTTAAACGCGCGAGGACAGAGGAAATAAACAACCACCACTCTCTCTCTCTTACATTTTCTAAAAAAAGACAATAGAATTTCTCAATGCAATGATTATTATGAGTGTTTTATATGTGAAGAAATTGTCTACAGCGAAATATAGAATGCATATTTTGTGATGTCAGACCCTACGCCCCCCCCCCCCCCCCCCCCCCTCAGGCCTTAAGATATTTAATGAATCATGTTAATTACATTCACGCACGATACAGACCCTGTTGGTTGGCAAATGCCATAGAGTTTTGCACTTTTCGCGCAATCGCGTCTGCGTCGCGCACATAGTGTACAAAACAGCACGATGTTCCCTCATTTTTGCCAACCAAAATGTTAGTGCGCACGCGCTTTGTGCAATTTACATATTTCATGACAGGGAACATTGGGCATCATTACGGGGCCATCTGGCTACTATCATTAACAAAGAATACTAAAGAAATGCAAATGTACACTACTTGGAGCTAGGAGTGGCAACATGTCACCCGTTGGCTTCAGTGTAAGGGCACAACCACCGCCCAATTTCATGGCGCTGCTTACAGTAAACAAAGAATCGGCTTTACGGAAGAAGGGAATTCTGTGCTTACGCCAAGCATATTATAGGTGCGTTCGTTTAGCTTCCCTGGGTCGACCCCGGTGTGTGACGTTTTTTTTTCCCCAGGACAAGTGTGTGCAGATAATTACCCACGTTCGTCCTGGTAAAAACAACCGCCACGCACCGGGTCGACCCAGGGGAGCTAAACGATCGCACCCATTATCATGGGTAAGTGGGGAATTTTGACTGGGCATTCTTTGCTTACACAGCTAGCGCTGAAATTTGGTGCTTGCACATCATGAGCGGAGAATTGTGATAGTAAGCGCAGAATTTGGAGGTAAGCAGAGCCATGAATTTGACTCTTCACTGGGTGAGCTGCCAGCCCTGGAGTAGTTCAAATTTGTTTATGGGTCTGACACTAAGTACACAGAATTTGTTAACAATTACCAGAATTTCCAAGGATAAAAAAAATCTTACGAAAACATCAACAAAGGACAATCAAATATTTGTACAATTCACAAACAGCTTACTCAAATTTGTACATTATATTCCCGCAGCCGATTTAACAAAACTTTACGCAACGGCACAAGTCCATTTGCGGCGCTTGCGCAAGATTTCAAGATTAAATGGTGCACAGCTTTAGCAATGAATAATGCACAAGTGGACTGATGCAGTTGCGTAAAAGTTTACGTCAAAAAACATCAGCTGTAATATAACTGTGGTCCTGTACCCTTAAGGTACCTCAGCACGGGAGTTACGCTAGTTAATAGAAAAGTCGGCCGACAATACAATAAAAACAATTCTGAACATTCCTGCGGCTAAAAGTGTATTTCAAATTCACAGGAACTGGTAGGGTGGCAGGGATAGTGGGTTAAACGGGCTACCCCTTCCCCTCCCCATGGCAAAAATCAATCCAATCATGTCCTACTGACCTCAATGGCCGCCTTAGCCCCCTGGCAAGTGATTTGACACACCACTTAACAAGTGCCTTTTACTGATACTAAAATCCACGTTGCCTTGATACATATCAGGCCCGACCCCAATATAAATGCAGTGTAATGGGAGACTTTCTGGGACGATAGAGAATAGCAGGCTTACCGGGTAAATCCATTGTTCTCAGAATTATGCGCATGTTCAGAACTACGTAAACAATGGAAATTTACCCGGTATGTCTGCTGCCACCTAGTGTTGGAAAGTCTCCTATTCACATTTAACCATTATGGCATCACAAAATTGACCCCCTGCTGGAAAAAAACCAAGCACATACATAAACACGTGTCTCGGACACAATGCACAAGCCGAACTTTATATATGGCAAAGTGGGGTATTGACCCCTTGCACGCACGTCACATGGGGCGACTGATGCCACACTCACCATGTTGGTGGGCAGTTAGTTAGGCTTACGTGTATAAACGCTGCGTCGCCTAAAATGCGCAGTTCACTTATCGTAACAGCTTAGAGTTTTATATAAAAACGCAGTGAAATTGCCCAACAGTATGGCGCATTCAAGATTTTTGTGATGATGACGTCAGGTGAATTGGGTCAATACAGACAGTGTCTCTGCTTGATGATTTGGGTAGAAATCTACTAGAACTTTTACAATTATGTACACTATGATGTACCACTAACAAGTACAAAAGGTGCATTGCATATAATTACTCTCCACATGTCCATGGTTCAAGATTAAATGCAGGATTGTGGTAGAGACATTCAAGAAAACAATCAAACAGAGGGGAGAAATAGTAGAACTTGAACTAAAATAAGTGGTTTGTAATTAGGCCTGGGCGACTAGTCGTCCCTCAAATAGTCGTGACTCTGACACTAGTCATGACTACTTTTAATTTTTAAGATGCATTGCTGCATTTTGTTTGCCGCAGGCGCAATATGGTAAAATTCATGCTGAAAAGATTGAAGGAATGTGGCACTGATGTCTGATTGTGTTTTGTAGGTAAATCATGTTGTCGTGAATAGTCGTGAGCGACACAATTGGTTCACCAAGCAGGTAGGCGTGACAATTTTTGTAGCAGTCTTGGCAGCCGATCAACGAAGTAGATTTTCAACACTTGTCACACTAGTCGCTCAGGCTAATATTTGTAAGGTCCTGTACTTAAGAATTGTTTGTGCTGGGAGACAAAAACAAGTATTTTATTACAACAAATAGTGTAGTTTTTTGGGGTTTTGACTCTGAGAACCAACTGCATTGATGCATACTGAGGGCTATTGTATGTTGGATATGTATATATATTTGGTTTGCGGTAACACCATGTATGTATCTACTTGCCAGATAGAGTTTGTTTTTAGAGAACTGTCTTTTCTTCTACTGGAACTCTTACATTTATGATAATGTACACAATAAAGTACCACATACAGGTACAAAAGGTGCATTGCAAATAATCCACTCTCCACAAGTCCATGGTTCAAGATTAAGTTGGTTATGATTCAAATGAAAACATAGCAGACAAATTATACATGTGAATAGGTTGGTAATTGACAACTTCGGCAGTGGCTATTGCTAGATGATCGAGCCTGTGGATATGTTGTGAACGGAAACCTTACTATATTGTATTCCCACCGTGCAAGGTTTCAAGTCATATGTATAAATATAACCCTAATCTATGGCAAGCAGAACCAAATCTTGAATACTACCGAGGTACAAGCCGCAGCGCTGCAGGCCGCCAACTCTTAAGTTGCCTGTAAAAAAACTAACCTCATACAAAAAGGCCTTTAGTTGTCTTAGAGAAGTTCTAAAATTATACGGAGGCCAGGGCCTCTGTTGCCCCTGGTCTTGGCCTTGATGCCCCTTCAAAAGCTTTCCAATTTGATTTTCCACATGCAAATACCAATTACAAAATGGAAATGGCCTTGTCCTCCTCTCAAAGAGGAAATTCCAGGCCTGTCAGGGCTAATTTTAAACAGTGAAAAACAACTTCAAGATGTGGTGAAGTAACTGTTGCAAAATGAGAACAGCCTTGCCCTCTCAAAATTGAAGTCCCAGGACTGACACTGGAGGCTGCCAAATATTAAACGGAATCAAAACCACTAAGTTGGTTAAAACTTATACACAATTACAAATTTAAAAACACATTTTTAAATAACATAACTTCTATTATTTTGTTTTTACTTGAAAAAAAAAAAAATTTTACAAGAAAAAAAATCCCCCCCAAACTACAATCCCCTGGTACCTCACGATAATCTTCTGATTTCATCCAACTGATCGCAAGTCCGTAAAACCATCTTGTGGGCTTTCTCGTACATTTTTTTATCTCCGAAATAGCGGGCTCTCTGCATTGCTGCCTCTTCTGTGACGGAGAATAAAACAAACAAACAAACAAATAAATAAATAAAAGTGGACAAGGGCTTCTTATTAGAAGTGGTGCATGTTAACTTACAAAACAGTAACCGTGATTTTGTATAAAAACTGGCTTAAACTTACTGTTCAATCTTTCTCGGTAACAATTACTTCTTAAATTATCCATGTGCTCTGCTTCCACTCGTTGCTCCACTAGATTTATCCGACCAGAATACTCCTTACTAAATGTATTCTGTAAACAATTAAAAATAATGAT
This sequence comes from Asterias rubens, assembly GCF_902459465.1. NCBI lineage: Eukaryota > Metazoa > Echinodermata > Asteroidea > Forcipulatida > Asteriidae > Asterias > Asterias rubens. Next base: position 11,315,769 of record NC_047081.1, read on the forward strand.
TGATTATTGTTATTTATCTGACTCTTAAGAAAAAAAGAAAAAAGAAAAAAAAAGGTTTTCTCAGAAAACACAAACATAAAACAGACGAAAAATAAATGTTTTCAATATTGCATAAGATGTTGGGAAAGCCAGGCTGAGGAGGAACCCCCAATTGTTTTCTTATAGCAAACAAATTCAACCTGCCCATAAATAATAAAAGGCGCTATACTATAACATACAATATTTTCCTGCACGGTATGTGGGACTATGTTTGAACTATGAGACCAACTCATTTTACGTAGCACCATCTAATGATTTACATCAGTGTAACGGTAAAACCGAAATTAACATCCTTTCTCTCTGATGAAAATTTAACATCCATTAAATATTCACATTGACGGAATTTTCCCTTCATAAGCCTTTGTCATCCCAGCGGCACTCACCTTAACGTAATACTTTATCTTTAATTCATGTGTCGATCTTTCAATTGTATATCCTCTGGAAAGATAGAAAAACATAATCTGTTTATTCATTATTTTCAAACAACGTGAGGAGTGGTTTAAACATGACCTAAGGAAATTGAGTCATAAGAGGGCGCTATCAGATGATTGCGTAGAGCGCACAAATTTCACAGCCCAGTTTAATATGGTCGGCCGCATTTTGAATTGCCCAAGTTAGAAACTTGGGTGCGTTAGTTTGAATCATAACCGGCCAAGTTTAAAACTGCACGAGGAGCTACTTGGAAATCAATATGGATATAAATTCAAGTCAGAGTCGAGGTAAGCTAAGGCTAAATTGTTAGATTTGTTCTAATCTTTTAAAATTTTCTAAGAGTGTCTTTCTTTTCCTATATACCCACAGGATATACACAATAATAGTGATTTTTCTGTACAACATAATATCAAATTCATGTAATGTGTATCTGCAAAGTTGTAGTGTGTTAACCTTGCACTTGTATTTTCTATTATTGTAAAATAAATGTCAAGAGAGGTAATTAACAAAAAGTTTGTAGACCTTTGTAACAAAGGTATTCCTGAATGATGACTCAGTCTGAAACAGCAGGGAAGTTGGCCATGCTATAAAGGCCCTCCCCTTTGGCTCGGTCCTTTATGGCACGACCACGACCCTGCCGATGGTTGGGAGGGAGGGGTTAAACTCACGCTTTCTTTGAAAGACTGTACGGAGATTCTTGAATAAATGCAGTTGATAGAAGGGAGATGACTACAAGCATGAGGATGGGTAACAACTGAAGCAGAAACGTGTACCGCGCCTGTAACATAAATATAAACAGTAGATTAGGTGTGACTATACAATAAGTCCCTCCTGTAAACAGGTAGCACAGACTGCCTCAAGGTACTGCTTTTGAAAGCACAAAAAGTTGCAAAGCACAACAACATTGTGCTTACCAGAATAAGGTTACCAGCAAAACTGCTATGTCACTCGAAAGTTTGTGAGTGGTATCCTGCTCAATTCTGCTAAGCAGAAGCAGAAATTCTTAAGCAATATTTTCTTTTTATGAAGCTCTATGAAATTGAAAAACCACCAGACCACCCGGCTTGTCCAATTGTGTATTTACTGGCCCAACACTAAAATCACAGGCCACGAGCCTGTGGTCCAGTGTGGTCCAGTGTTAATTTCAAGCCCTGGTAAGATGTGAAATAGTGACGCAACCTCAAAATCATGAAGTAAGAGTAGAGAAACGAACCTCTTCTCTTGAGTTGTTGTCCTGACGTGGGCGGTTCTGCCTCCTGTGTCTGGCTACATTCCCCTGAGGGAAACCCCCTCCGAAGAACATGTTAAATAGATCCTCCGGTGAAAATTCCTCATCTGTTGGTAAACAACAACAAAAGTCAACAAACTGAAATCTGTACGGATGATGGCTATAACTCTTGTCAACGAAATGGACACAGCCAGAGAGTGGTTTTGCAGCCTTATGGAACACTTGGCACGAAGAGGATATATGAAGGTAAGGTAAGAGAGTGGATGGGTTGGGGGGAGGGGGGGACGCAGCCACGAGATGGTTTGGAGAGGGGAACAGTCAAAGGTTGGTTGTGGTAGGAGGAAAGCGATATAGTAGGGTTAACTTGGTCATAGATTTGATTTTGTGAACAAAATGCCGATTTATAGGCTTATTCACAAGATACCATTTACATTTGAATTCTTTTGACCATAGAGACATTTGCTATGTCAAATGGTTCGGTGCAAGCTTTTGTATAGCAACCTCCAGATGAGTAAACCCTAGTACCATTGTGCCATATACATTCATTCAGAATTGTGTACGGGTGTTCGTCGTCTCTTACATAACTACGCAAAAGAGCGCCTCCAATCATGTGACATACTAACTGTCTCTATAGTCAGAGGAATTTAAACTTTTAAGCAATCACTTATGATAGAAACGTCATTGTACCAGACAATATTAAAATCAACACACAAGTAGCATATTTTTTTGTACTTGACTTGGGCCCTTATTGAAACCAAGGCTCAAGATTCGGCTTAGGCTAGCTTGGCGGTTGTTTTGCGTACGTGCTCTGCGTACACGTGCTCAGGGCTTCAGACGAAAGAGAACGAAGCCTAAGCAGTGGATTTGAAAAGGACCATGGAGTCAACCTCGTCAAGTGCCCAGACTCTTACCATCAAATCCCCTTGTCTCGTAGTAGAAGCCCCCATGGTGGTGACGATGGGTGTGCCGATGTTGGCTCCTGGAATTGCTGACCTCGTTCGTGTCATCCCCGTAGAGGTCATATCTCTTCCGTTTGTCTGAATCATTCAACACGGCAAAGGCTTTTCCAATAGCTGGAAAAGATGAATAAAAACAGGCAGAAAACTTACTCACTGTTGTATACGCTTTGAGGAATTGCATAGACACTGTGCACTGAGGCTTTAATGGGTACTCTGTTTGCGGTAACACCATGTAAATAACTACTTTGTTGTTGGTCTTTGAACTGTCCTGAAAAGAACTGCCCTGCTTTTTGCTTTTGGAACGGTGTTTTGGCTGGTGACCTTATTCTGGTCTGCATAATTTTATTGTGCTTAGCTACTTTATATTGCTTAAGCAGGTTTCTGAAATTGGGCCCTGCTCTTACCTTTAAACGCCTCCCCTGCTCCTGGGGCATGGTTCTTGTCCGGGTGAAAAAGCAACGCTAACTTCCTGTATGCTTTCTTGACATCCGTCTCGCTTGCATCTTTGGCTACTCCGAGGATTTCATAGAAGTTTTTACATTTCTTTATTCTGAAGCGGGAGAAACAAATTGAGAAAAAATGTGAGTAAACAACGCTGACAATAGGTAACCCTAAGACCCCCCCTTATCATTTAATTTAATTTCTTCTGGTTGTGAAGCCCGGACTCTCTCAGACAAGCGAACTTAATCATTGTACCAGCCAAGAACCCAATAGAGAGAGAAGACAATGAAGAAAGTTACAGGTTAAGATGGTGGAGGAAAACCCCAGTGAAGTATTCCAGGGAAAACCCATGCAGTCAGGTAGGGACTGAAAACACAATCCACACAAGTGCCTTGGCGTGATCCAAGTCAGGGTTCTAGACTTGGAAGGCAAGGAAATACTATGTAGGTTTATATCAAGCTGTTGTTGCTTCTTGGATCAACCAACCAGAATAGACCGATCCATTAGGATCCGCCCACGGCGCACGTGTGAGCAAGAACATGTGAGCCTCTCCAATTCCATTCTGCTCAACTCTGCCGCACGCACCAAGCACGCGTGCATGCATATCATACTTTTTTTGTCAGCCTTTTGGTTGCACAATCGGTTGTGATTGGTCAATACGTAATGGGGCGGAGCTTAATGGATTGGTCTATTGACGATTCATGTTTGCTTGAAGACGTTACAATAATTTGTAAGTGGTTTTGTAGCACGCACCTATTTACACCCTTGAGCTGTTCTTCCGTATAATCATGTTTGACACCACCGTTTGTCTCTGCTTTACTATCTGCCTTGCTCTCCCTAGAACCCGATGTGTGTCTCTGTCTTGTGGTGGGGGTTGGTCCGTTGGACTGCCGGCGTTGTCTTTCTTTTGTATTTGTGGGCTCTGTGGATTCTGTCGACGATGATGAGGATGATGTTGCACTGTCGTCAGATGGATTCTGAAGTCGGTATAGAATATCTACGAGAGAGAGAGAGAGAGCGCGGGGGGGGGGGGGGGGGAGAGAGAAAAAAATGCTATATGAATACTTCAGGGGTCAAAATAAACTAGATTTTCATGATCCTACAGTCAAGTCCTTCACCAACCCGTTTCATTTCATTCTTTGTATATTTATTATTAACTGCTGAAGGAAGCAAAATGATCCACTAAATTATAATAATATTAACACTAAGTAACAGATGACAAATAAGAATTAATTCATTATTTCAAATTGACTGAGTAGGCCTACAATTCATGAGATTATATTATGATGATTTCAAACTTGGTCCGCCATGGTTGTTGGGTGTATCACTAGCAGTTTCCTTGCTCTACTCATGGAGGAAGTCTTCCTCCATGCTCTACTACAGTGTACAGGGTGGAGGTTTTGTGATTTTTTGTCTTAGCATTTGGTTGGGCCATTTGATTTTGTTTTGTCTGAAAAATTACAAAATGACTTTATGATTTTGACAAATTTTGCATCAAATTAATTATGAAAACTTGGAGAATTTGTTCAGTTTACAAAGAAAACTGAAGCTCAACAAATTTGACAATAATCTTGATAATTAGAATTGATGAATAGCTGTAGCGTAGGATAAATGTGTACTGACACTGTCATGCATTCGCTACTGCACTAGCGGACTTGCATAGTCGACATGACGGTGAACTTTCTACCGGTGTGTATAGTGGGGGCGCTCTTCCAACTCACGACAACCGATGATTCGTGAAAATTTCCAGTGAAATATTTACCGAAAAACGTCACACTTATCTTACCTTTCGCTCTTTGTGAAGGAAATAATCTCTGTGCTTTATTTAGGAATTTAATAGCCTTTTCTCTGTCACCGGCAGCGATACATTTCTGGGCTATTTTGATACATTTAATGCTCTCATCGCGATTTCCCTCCATGACCATTGCGAATGTTGTGTGGTAGCTTTTTGCGATGCAATAAAATAACGCATATCAAACTCAACGTAAATTTAGTACACGTATGGTAAGCGCCATTTGGGGTAGCGCTAGTCTTGACTGACGACGCTGTTTTTCGTATGTCACCAGTAGAGGGCGTAGCACTGAAGGCTAACTTCCAGGAGAGACTGGACAAGTCTATTTTAGCTGGAACGAATAACGTTGAGCTAGATGTTTGTGTAATACTATCTCTTCTCCAGTAAATCGTACTCTTGCTGTGTTTACAAATAAACTTCGCGCGATCGCCACTCAAGACTAGGCCTAAAGGGTTGCACTGGTATCCGCCTCTACCTCTATGTGCCATTTCTGGGTTATAAAAGGGTTGTTTAAAAACAGATTTGTCTGCGTACACAAATAAACAACAAGGAAGCAGTTATAAATGTAACTTTTTGGGGATAGTCCTCAAAGTTGAACAAATTTAGCTCAGCTGAAAGACGAATTTAGCTGGCCAAGTTGCCAACCTATGAGTCATATGACTCTTGACCTATATCATATCTAGACCCCGCCTCTTTCAGATAAACTTGACGGCTACCTACTCTACAAATTAGACTGGACTCCAAACCTGTTGTATTACCATGGAGCAATAAACTAGATTGCTCCATGGTATTACTTGATGCATGCACGCACGTGATAATCCTGTGGTCTGAGCTAGCTACAAATTAATGTAAAACTGTAAACATTGGCAGTCGAGTCGAGTCATCGGCGATGTGTGGTTATCGATTGCAGGAATTGCTTTTGCTAGGAAGCCGCTCTATTGTCATAAAGTTTATTTGTTTGTTTCCCTGATCACTGGACCGAATAACACAGTTTTTAAACAGCAAATCTTGAGGTAAGTTTTTATTTACTCTCCACCGGGAAACATGATCAATTATTTTATATGTTTACAACAAACCTAAAAAATGAAGACCCGTCTAACTAGCCAAGAAAAAGGAGCAAGAGTAAATTGTAAAGTGGTGGTTATATATAATAAATAACAAATAGCCCCCATAAATACCGTGTCGTCCACTTCGTTCGAGGTTGATTGGCACTATTTTAATGAGGCTGATCTACGGTTTATGAATAAATTGTTGGCAAGAACGTAGAGCTGAACTGATGCCATGGTCACATTGTTGTCACACCTTGACCACACCCCCTTCTTTTTGTAAACAACCGGCCCGCCCCCATCGTTGTTGCGCTCTCTGTTTCTACCTCCATGCTGTGAGCATGCTGTTAGTGGTCCCTTTTAAATTCATATGCAAATATAAAATAGTTATTTTCTAAATTCTGTTCATGGTGTTTATTGATCATGGATTTTATTCAGAGTTTTACCTTTGACTTTGACTTTTTGAAACAGCATGGTCAACTCACTTTCAATTTACAAAGGGCACTTTAACATGTTTAAAGTTCCAATCCTTTGGAAAGTCTGAAGGCCTTTTGAGTATTGGGAACCTTTGAAGGGGCACCAAGGCCAAGACCAGAGGCAACTGTTGCCTCTGAGTAATTCCATAACCTGACTTTACAATTTGAATTACACTTGTATTCATTTTGTAATATTTTTCTAATGATAATGTAGTTTTGTTTTTTGTTCTTTCTAATTAGTTCATCCTTTCTTTCAAGATGAAGATGCTTTCATCCAAGACCTGCATTTGGCTCTTCGTCCTTTGTGCTGGGCTCCGATATGCAGCCTCGTCAAGCTCAATGGAAAAAGTTATCAACAATTCACATGAACTAAAAGACATCCTTAGCCTATTGGGTCGTGATAAAGGAGACAACCCTGATATTAAAATGAGCAACTGTGAAAGAGCTATGAAGTTTATCTCGGGCCTTCTAAAAAGATTTGGGTCAGATGACATTGAGAAGAAGTTCAACGAAGCTCATCTGGGCTTTGATTTCTGTAAATCAGGGCTGAATCACGACCAAGATGTTAAGTACAATGTGGTGAGTGTATAAAGGCAGTATGCAACTTCAAAATGTGTTTGGGAATTTCGATATTTCAAACGTACATTTAGCAGAGGAAAGCGTATTTTTAAAACAAAGAATTTACTTTGTAATTCCTCCAAGGTTTTTATCACACCATCATTCGTTATCGGGAGTTTAAACATGAGTCACGAAGAGATGTTGTTGTTTTTTTGGCAATTTGTCCTCGTGTTTATGACTTTTTGTATTTGTTTTTGTTTGTTCGAGGGATTGATTAAATAGATAAGCTCTCTGGTCAACAACTCTTCCAGGAGCTTTGTTTTTGCTTTTTACATATCGGATTTTTGAGGAGGATTTCTAGCAAATTATGGTGAGGCTATGTTTTATTAGCCTTTGCAATATCAATATTGATTTATTGTTGTTTTTTCGGAGCAGTCATATTGCATCATGCATTGACATTGTTATCAGGTAGACAGGCATGAAGTCCACAGGGCGTCTGGTTTCCTTTTTCGCATAAAAATAAAAAGACATTTGTCTGGCGCTTATAAACATTTTAAACGTTGTATCAAACGTATCAAATTGTTTTACTACAACCCCGGTTCATTTGGGCCTTAAGTATTCCTGGAATCATCTCAACTCCTTTGGAGTATGCAGCACCAGCAGCCAAGATGGTGCACACAGATTGCTAACCATTCACATGAACAATCTGTACCCTCGCGGAGTCGCAGGTACCCATTTACCTCTGGGTGATGCGAAGCATATTGTAATAAAGTGTCTTGCCCAAGAACTTAAGTGTCATGATGGGGATTCAAGCCCACCCTCTGGTGACTCATCAGAACTTCAAGTTGATGCTCTAACCAGATTAAAAAAAATAACAATCAAAAAGTCCCAGTAATTTCTTAATAATAATCATAAACAGCCAGTATAGCACCAAAATCCACAAACAAACCTCAAGGCACTTTACAGATAAAGATTTAAAACAAGATGCCAATAGACATGCCGATAAATATAAAGCAACTGTAATCAGAAAAAGGAACTTCATGAACCCCTTGAAAACATGAAACTGCTTAAGACTGAATGGACTCCTAAGAAGGAGGAATATAAGAAGAACTGAAATTGAAAACCAATCAGTAATATGAGAATTCAAGCCTTTAACAGTTTCAGTTTTTATTCAATTTGTTTTTATTTTCAGAGCGGTCTTATCGCAAGTCACGGTTATCCGGTAGAAGAACACGAGGTCCACACTGTAGATGGTTTCATTTTAACTCTGCACCGTATTCCGCACGGTTTAAAAAATGCATCCAAAGGTGAGATTTTGTGTTTCTCTTTATCATCTGAGGAAGAACAAAGTCATTGCATCATGTGATGGTAGCAGCACAGAAAGCAGGAAGTGGTTAATTTTTTTTATGAAAGCAAAATGTTTCAATTCTTATCTGGTAATGAAACCAGGGAGGTCTCATAACGTGATCTTGGTCACTAGCTGGCAAGCTGGAGGATACCTGGGTGGTGTCGTGGCCGAGTGGTTTATAGTATCAAATCCAAGTTCTGGCGGTTAAGGGGCAAGCTTTTGAAGTGTGTGATATCCTTGAGCAAGATGCTTTGCTATGATTGATCCTCTTTACCCAGGGTTCTGGGTTCTTTTAACATTCATAGTACACGGGACACACAGCTTAATGTCCCATCCAAAGGACAAAGCAATTATGGTAAAGAATCTTGCTCAAGGACACAAGTGCCAAACCCGGGACTCGGACCCACACTCTGCTTGTTAGAAACATCTGAACAGGTTATTTTGGCACAATGCCTAAAATAATGGACTTTGGCTAGGGTTTATTTCAGTCCTCGGCAAGGGAATGATGCTGTATCCGACTGCCGCTCCTTTTTTTCAAATAATTTTGTTAATTTTTTTAAATAAAATTATGAGAGGTCGCATAACATCAAAAGGCTGTGAGATGTGTTTTTTTTCTCCACTCATTTTCATACAAAATAAACTCTGTGTTTCCAGGACCTAAGGAGGTTGTCTTCCTTCAGCATGGTCTACTTGCCGCTGCATCCAACTGGATAACCAATAAACCCAGTCAGAGTCTCGGGTATATCCTGGCCGATGCTGGCTTTGATGTGTGGATGGGTAACTCCCGCGGAAACACCTACAGTCTGAAACATGAGACACTGAAACCTGATCAACAGAAGTTCTGGGAGTGGACGTGAGTATGGGTCGAATTGTCCAGTAGGCACTGTGTCAAGGACTTGGGGGGGGGGGGGACTGGGGCCTATGACAAAGTATAAAGCATATGGAAAAACCATCAGAGAGAGGACCAATACACACCTACATACAACAGTGTACAGTGCTCATTTCGAGCCCTGCAATAAAGATAGTAATTATAACAGTGGCTTCTTATACAGTGCTCAGATCTGTTACTGAGTGACACTGGTGCTCCAATAGTCAGTATTTTTCCTGCAAAGTGGGCGGAGCTCTGTTTTGATTGCGGGACCTTTTCCTTTACATGGTATTATAATGGTTTACACGGTGGTGTGGTGCAATAATTGCTGCCAATCAAACCAGGACACCGTGGGTTCTTTTACAACACACAGGACACAAGTGTCACGACCAGAACTTGAACCCACACTCGTGACTCTGCTGACCAGAAACACCTGTATCCAGGGACCATGAAACGCCTATATATTGTTAACAAACATTTATTCATTCCAGGTGGGACGAGATGGCAAAGTATGACCTTCCAGCCTCTTTGAACTTTGTACTAAACGCGACTGGCCAGAAACAGCTGAACTACATTGGCCACTCTCAAGGTATACGTTTGACCCAGACTTTTGCACACAGAGTTGTTGGGCCTTACTATTATTCCCTTTTCTAAAAAGTCCTCTCTTGTGGGGTCCCAGTTTAACCCAGTAAGAAATGTGGGGACTTTTGTTTCCTAGTGTAAAGGCTATTATAGCCCAAAACATCCTCATTTCTTTTTAAGTAAAAGGTAGTTAGCCCAAATTTAAACTTCAGACATAATAACTTTGAGGTTTGTGAATAATGCCAAACACGCCGTCAAAGCTACACTTGTGAGTCGAAAATTAAAATAAGCTGTTGCAAAAAGTTTTTTAAATGAAATTTCATATCCATTCTGTTTTAAGGAACGATGATCGCTTTCGCCGAGTTTTCCCGAAACCAGGAGTTAGCGAAAAAAGTCAAGCTGTACTTTGCTATGGGACCCGTGGCAACGGTCGGTTACATGACGTCACCTCTGTTTAGATTTCTCTCGGACGATGTGCCTGATACTTTTTTCACTGTAAGTTTTTTTGGTTTCAGCTGAAAGTTACTTGTACTCACTTATGCACTTGAGTAACAAAATACTCGTACTTGAATTTGGGTTTCTAAGATGCTTTGCAGGATTTTTTTTATGATGGTGTTCATGCATAAGGGCTATTAAATGCAAAAGCAAACTCACCAAAATTGTTTTCAATGTGTAATAACACTGCACTCACCGGAGGGCATTTGGAAGCAGCTTGTTTAACTTCCAAACACACATGGGATGGCAGTGCTGTTTATTAGCACGACAGTATAATTATTCTGTGATTTATTTTTTAAAGAATTTACAAAATAGGGGGAACCACTAAAGTAATAATCTGTAGGTCGCAGGTTGAAGTCGTGCTCTAATTAAGTCGTCTCTGCTCAGGTGCTAAATTTGCATCTGGATAAAGAATCTTATCTGTGTTTCACACATAAACTGATATATTCTGAGCACTGTGAAAAAGACAAGACAACAAGCCACAGAAATATTAATCTGGTCAGATTTGAACCCATGACCTTTCTAGAGCAGATGTCTTACCACTAGACTACCAAGCTTGCCCGGTACGTAGCTAGAGACAGGTTGATTTAAATTAAATTTTTGTTCTTTATTTTTATCCTTTTTTTTTTCCAGGAAGTTCTTGTGGATCTTCACCTGTATGATTTCTTTCCGAGCAACGAGTTCTTCCACTTCCTCGGTCAGACGGTCTGTAGTTGCTCGGACACTGTGTTTGCTTGTGAGTTTGTCCTGTCCATGTTCGGTGGGTACAGCAAGGAGCATATGAATGCAACGAGATTACCAGTGTACGTACAGAACACTCCGGCAGGAACGTCTGTGTGGAACATGGACCACTGGGGCCAGGTTAGTTTAATGGGATATTTGTTTGTGTGTTTGAGGGTTGTTGTTTTTTAGTTTTTTAGTTGTTGGTTTTTTTTTGGGGGGGAGGGGAATGGGATGGTCTAAAGTAGTTTTCTATTATGGTATGTATTTGTTATATCAAATGTGGGCACCAGGGATTATCTCTTTAGAAATTGAATTAAGTTGTTTTTTTAATTTTTTTTTTATTTAGATGGTGGAATCGAAGAAGTGCTGCATGTATGACTTTGGCCCTAGTGGCAACTTGCAACATTATAACCAGGTAGGTTGAGACAGGGTTCTCATCAGCAGAGTGTGGGTTCGAGTCCCAGACACTTGTGCCCTTGAGCAAGGCACTTAACCATAGTTGCTTAGTTAAACAAAAGTTGGGTAGGTAGTGCATTGTGCTGTATTGGCCAGGCTCCTTGTGGATATACCCATGCCTACTGCCTTAAAAACTGTGGCAGTTGCCTCCGCTTGCCTACGTGAAGTATCAGGCTTGCTTGTTTTTTTGGGGACCTTACAAAAAAGAGTAACTATTTTCTTGATTTTCCTCTCCAGACCACACCACCTGAATACCTGATTCAAAACATGGAAACAAAAGTCGCTCTCTTCTACGGCATGAGAGACACCTTGGCCGATCCAACGGACGTAAAGTTGCTCATCCCGAAATTGAAGAACTTGTTTTACAATAAAAGCATCCCTACATACGGCCACATGGATTTTATTTGGGCGGTCGATGCTTACGAGTACGTCTACAAAGATATCATTGGTCTCATTCTGAACGGAGAGGGCCTTTGATGATGTCATCATCTAGCCCTCTATGTTAGCCATAAGCCAGTCACTTGACGCAAGAAAAAATTGTCGTAAATTGTAGTAACGGTGCTCAGTTTACATCTTATAAGACATACAGTTTTTGCTTGAGGTCTACCATGTTGGCATAATAACTGTCAATAAAGGGGCACAGCCTTAAAAAGAACTTTAATGTGGTGATTTTTTATAAGAACAAAACTGCAGACATTTTTATATATTTTTTATTTTTGAAATAAACTGTTTATCCTTGAGACAGTTTAAAGTTCTCGTTTGTAAATGATCATAGGTTAAGTGAATAATCAATGCCCTTTTTAAATTTCCAGGTTTTTACTTAGATTTATTTGTGCAGTTGATTAAAAATTAATTTGTTTTAGTTTATGAAATTTAAACTGAATGAATTTATTATTTTAAAGAATTTATTATTTTAAAGAGTGATTACAAAACAATGAAATACCTTCCTTTTAAAGGGTGTGTATAACGGCGATTTGAAAGTTTAAATTAAAAGTGTGAACAGATTTGCACATAATATTAAAACATATTGTACATGGTATGTAGATTGTTTTGGTGGAAACTTCCATTAAAGTGAGAGAACGTTTTGATCTCGCATTCATTCCAGCTCCTGATTTGAAAACAGTGAAAAGCATGTTTTGTTTCCCCACCATGTTCTTGTGACAATGATGATTGATTGAGCGCAAGTTTCCACAAGCTTGTTATTTCTGTACATGTATGTTTGGTCACGCAAAGTACGGAGACCGGTCTACGACGAGTCCCAAAACTGCCGGTGTTTTAAAGAATACACCATAGTAATTTTCACACAAATGCAGATTTTAGTTGATTGTGCAGTGTGTGTACACAAACAATATCTACATTGTAAATGAGAACAAGATTTTATATTTCCAACCACAATTCTCATATAAGTGCCTTTGAATAAACACAAACAAAAATACATGATGGCCTACTTCATTGAGTTATTACTCTCCTATTTCCTTTTTGTGCTCGTTTGTGTATTTTAAATTTGGTAGATATAAACATGTTGACAAGTGATTCACAGCAGTGCACAGTGCCTTTTTTAAAATGTGTACATGTATTTTAAAGCCATTATACACTTTCGGAACAGAAAAAAAAAAGTTCACAGACTTACAAATAACTTGCAGGGCTTACAGAAGGTAATGGTGAAAGACTTCTCTTGAAATGGTTTACTTTTTGAGAAAACATTAAAACAACTCAAGATTTACGGACTTTGTTTAAAAACGTGTTTTGACACGGCGAAACAAGGGTTGGCCTTCCCGTTATTTTCTCCAGACTCCGATGACCGATTAAGCCTAAATTTCTCACAGGTTTGTTATTTTATATACAAGTTGTGATACACGTGTGGGCCTTTGGACAATACGGTTTACCGAAAGTATCATTTACAATAACCTAGTAAGCCGCTTTATTTGTAATGTTTCATTTTGTTCAGATAGGAAAATCTTTCACTAAAGTTGTGTGTTGAGACAGCAGGGCGCTACAAAATATTTTTCAATCCTGCAGTTTCGCCCATAAAACAGAATTCATGTAGATACATTCTCCCTTTTTTGTCGTCTTCAAATGAAAGTTTTGATGATAAAAGTGTGATCTCAATAAGATTCCAGTCTCTTTTTTTGCATCACAGCAGTGCGAATGTTAAATGCTCTGTAAGCTACACCAACCTGCAAAATATCATGTTGAATGAATATTATTATCATCATGAATCGTACAATTTCCGCGTGGATTAAGCCTTTTGGAGGGGGGGGGGGGGGGGGGGGGGAGTAGGACAATTTTGAAGGGACACAAAGGCCACAGGGAAACGAAGGCCATTGCCCAAGTTACTACCAGGCATCATATGATGAATCATCAAAATTGTCATGAAGACACCTTAACATGTGTACAAGTTAAATCACAAATCAAATCACAGGGAACACAATTTCTTTGTATAAAACGGAGAACCCTCCAGTAATGTTATTATTTCCCACTCAAAAAATCACAATCTACTCTAAAAGTAAACAAATACAAAAAATCACTTGCAGTAAAACAATGTATTATGGGGGAGTAAATCAGATTTCATGAAAACACACACCGCTTTCTGTGGATTCAGCAACGCATTTCATGTTCAAAAGATGTTTTGCCAAATAACGTCGTGCAAAATGGAACAGTTTTGTCGTTCGAAATGAACTGCATTAACTGACGACATGTTAATTTTGTTAAAATGTGATACTTTCTTATGGAGAGTACACAAGAATACAACTTCCATCATGAACAATTTAAGGGTTTATTATAAAAAGGAATGCATGTGCAACCAGAATTAATAATTTATTTCAAATCTTCCGAACAAAATTTTTCAGGCCTGAATCACTTGGCTGTTAGTACCCCCCATGTAGACATTGAAAGCTAAATTACATTGACATTTTTTAAAAATCACTACCTACGTATTTTGTGGGCGTGTAAAAATTACAAGAGGGCCACACAACACTGTCCCACATTGCGAACCAGTGCGATGTAAACCCACTAAGTGACAAAGAGCCCACAGTGCCCCCCCCCCCACCCCCGAGAGAAACTGACTAAAAACAGTAATTGAAAAGTATATCCTGCTAACTGCCACACATTTGTCGTGTAAATAGTGTCTCACTAACCCACAGGCTACTTTGGAGAGGTTTGGTTTTTACGATATTTACAATTTGGCCGTTTTCACTGGGCCCGCCAAACCCACGTTGTTTTCTCAACATCACTCATGTACATTAAATAAAAACTCTCACAAAGTCCTATAAATCCTACGTCAAAAAAAAATAATAATAATAATAATAATTGAGACAAAAATTTTAAACAAAAAAATTAAAATTCAACAAATTTATCTGAAGAAATAATGACTGATATATCGAACTTCTTGAGATAATATAGGAACCAAGACTACAAAACAAATGGAACATACAACGAACACGGTTAAAAAGTCAACAGGATCCGTTTGGTCGGTGCCTGCCAACGGTTGACCCAGGCCATGATGGCAGTCGAAGGGGGGTCACCCACAACGGCGACGTTCAATTGTGAGGTTGTAGATGGCATGATGTATAGTGCTGATGAAGGTTGAGTCTATGTTGCTTTCTGCGATCCCTTCTTGCCGATCAAACTCTTGTGGATATGGGGGATGACACCTGCAAGTAGAGAAAGAAATTAATTACTGCAGGTGATTAACAGACTTGCAAGGAAAAGCAAACAAATATTTCATTGTTAATGTCCTGTTAAGATAAAACATGACCCATGAATTATTGATAAGGGGGGGGGGGGGGCAAAGTGTATCTATAACAATCGCAGACATTTATTGTAACTGGTTCCAAGCCCTTGACAGCCACACTGTTCAGAGAGAACATTGTTTGACCTAATTTTTTAGAGCTTCGCCCAGGCATATCGCACCAAACTTAATACCATGCCCATCATTGCAATGGAGAGGCCATGGTCTTCATTGACCAGGGCCTCAAATTTCAAAGAGCTTGAAAAACCATTCACAAAAAGTTTGCTTTCGTGAATGGTTATTTTGACATAATGAGTATATCTTGACAGGTCCACGTTTTTTTTAACTGGGTACGAATTTGGCAGCGGACCACTGCTAACCTCGATTCATACTTTCTGCGAAGCAAATGTTGGCGGTGCAATAATCAGAATGCGCCTTTTTTACAGTTAAGCACGGTTCATACTTCCTGCAAAAGCGAAGCAAATTTTGGTGACGCAACATTTCCCATTATAACGCAGAGAAATTCACTTCGAAACGAAGCATTTGCAGGAAGTATGAACTAGCTTCAAAAGAAAGAACATAGAAAATGTGTAAGATTTTGGAATACATACCACCACCAGCGATTGTTGCCTTGATGAGCGAATCCAACTCTTCGTCTCCCCTGATGGCCAGTTGTAAATGACGGGGTGTGATACGTTTGACTTTCAGATCTTTGCTTGCATTTCCCGCCAACTCTAATACCTGAAATTTAAAAAACAAACAAACAAAAAACATGAATATTTCATACAAAAAACGAAACATAGGCTACAAATACAACAAAAATCATAAACCAAAAATAATTTTAGAGCTCGGCTAATCTGGATTAGTAGGCCTACACTTGAGTGAAATCAATCAATGTAATATTTATAAATAAAAGCAACAATAATTTAGGCCTACACAATTTTAAATCATTTTTAAACAAATGCACAACAGATTTTGAGAAATATTTTCTGTCTACTGCATTTCCCATGAATGGATGAATGAATGAAAGTTCCCACAACACAAGCCAAAATGCACTCAATGCAGTAAGTTTGTAAATTTCACTACGGTGGGAGAGCTAATGAAATTATAAACCGTAATAAAAATGCAAACCTAGCAGGAAGTTTAAAAGATGTTTGACCACTGAATGACGCCCAAACCTTTCCAAAACAAGAAAGTCAAATTCATGTTAATTCCATTCATGCACCACACAAAAAAACCCACTCAACTTAACAGAATTATCAACCAAGCTAGGCCTACATTTTTCTTGAAGTAAAACACACCTCATTCATTGTAAACCTCACAAGATAATACATAAATATATAAAATAATATATTGTTAAAACAAATATTCATTTGGTGAATAACAACACTGGACAAGAAGTGCATTGTGACCTCTGGCCTTGTTATGGCGCCGATTTCTGAAAATCGCGCCAAAATTTGTAAACACAAAAGTGGCCCTCGACTTGACAACAACACATTGACAAAAATTAAACACATTTTAAAATTAGAATGAAATACACAAAATACAGTAAAACTAACCAACTTCACATAAATCGGGTACGAAATGAATGTTAGATAAAGAAAGAAATTATTGACCACAAATAATAATGGCCAATATTTTGCGGGGGGACAAACGCGCAAATTATCGCGCCAAATTTAATTTTGGTTCTACACAATCTTGGATTTTCTATAAATGGACACAATAAAATGACATTTTGGACAAATCTGTAATACAGGTCTAGAAAGGCATCTTTTGCAAACCTACCTCAGCGGTCAAATATTCCAGAATAGCGGCAGAGTAAACAGCAGCGGTTGCACCAACACGGCCATGGCTGGTCGTTCGGTTCTTCAAATGCCTGTGAATACGACCGACTGGAAACTGCAAAACAAAACCCACAAACATGAAATTTTAGAAAAGGTGCATTTATAAGCAATTGCTGTAAATTGTAAAATTTAATTTGACGAAGCAGTGATGATTTTATGTGAGAAATGCTGCAAACTGTGTGCTTACCTGGAGACCGGCCCTCGCTGACCGTGAAACGGCCTTTGCCTTCGCCTTTCCGGAATCTTTACCTGCTTTGCCTCCTGCCTGGGTACAAAAAGTCCGTAAAATATCCGTGTAAATAACATATAAACCCTCGAAATAAAACAACGAATAACAAGAATAAGCGTTAAAGATTACATTAACATAAAAAATATGGGCGGATGGCATGAAATTACCAAGTATTTTTAAAGGATTTAAACATTTAGCTCACCATCTTTGTCTAGCTTGGATCAGTACAACAACCTTCCGTTACAGATGCCCGCGCGTAAACTGCAAAAAAAGAGACGCTTATAATATATAATAAATGAGTGGATCACGTGGTAAATATCCACCAATCGAATGACTGGAAACGTTAGCTTATGAATATTCGTGAATCTCCGGCTTTGTTCGGGTTGGTTGTAGAACGATGGGTTGAAAGAGGGCGCTCATTCAAAACGCTGTAACAAAAGAGGTCATTGATGGTATTTTTTATTGTGTCTCTTTTGATTCAGTGGATGCGTAGTCAGGGGTCAGTCGAAATTCCTTCATTGTTCCACGCATCAGCCAATGTTAATCTGCGGGCAGTGCGTAAGGATAATGGAGTGTTTGGTTGAAAGATCGATACTTTGCAAAAAAAAATTTTCTGGAAACAAAAAAATGCTGATAGGGTTTGAGATGGGTGGGGTTACCCGCATTTATTACACCATCCCTTGATGATGCACATTGGAAGTTTGGCGTTGTACAGCAATAGTAGGGAACTATACATACCCATGCTGTTACAGAGCCTAACACTTGAATATGTTTTTTAATAACTAAATAATTAAAGAAAAATACATAGTAAGTTGTATAAGATTTCACGCCTATTATTAAACCCATTGAACATTTTTTGTCAGAAGGGATAAGTTTCGCCTGTTTGTTTCCATGCCATTCAAGTGTATATCAAGTAAAATATTAGATGTTAGATCAAAGTGAATCGAAATTGTGAAACTAAAGCATAAACCATCTCATAAAGCTCATCTTGGAATGTGCCATGCCAGAGGGTCTTTTTCCTATGGCCGCTCCAATCATTGCTCAAATCAAAGGACTTTTAGAAAGTACTAGATCGTTCAGCAATAATTACGTAAAAGTTTACAACATAATCTGGAGTAACTGCACCATTATTAACTCAAAAATATAGAATCATTACAGTTTTTTTTTTTTACAATGTCGTCATTTTGGGCCTCACGTGTGATTCAAAAAAGCAACTTGTTGAAGAATTAAACGGTTATGGTTATTAGCGGAC
Source organism: Asterias rubens (assembly GCF_902459465.1). NCBI lineage: Eukaryota > Metazoa > Echinodermata > Asteroidea > Forcipulatida > Asteriidae > Asterias > Asterias rubens. The sequence continues at coordinate 11,334,267 of NC_047081.1, forward strand.
TTGAACAAGATGCCAATGGGCATTGTCGTTTAAAAATTCATGTTCTGCTATGCGGCCAATGTGAGCTTGGGTATTATTATTGGACGTTTTGAGTGTGTTCACTTGTAATGATTTCATTTGATTTTACAATAATAGGCTACACATGCTTTGTCTCCACTCAGCATATGGCGCTTTATTTCATTTTGTACAACGGGGATCAGACCCCCCAAAAATAATGCCAGGCAGGATGTGCCAGATAAACAAAATAGCGCCCTCTCCCATTCACGTCTTTGAAACTAGTTATTCAGTCATGTTTTTGCCTTATGAAAATGGGTGGGGGTGGGGCCTCATAAATGTGCACGTTTGTTATTTTCTCGCAGAAGACGAGCACCATTTCGCAGACCAATTATTAAACTTCAAAGAGGATGCTGAAGATCAAGAATTAGCAAATGAGCCAAGTGCAGACCATCCAACTAAGGAACAAGTTACGCCATGTCATGTAGACAGACGATGGTTTCAATTAGCCGAACATCAAAGCTCTCTGAGCACAGAACTTAACATTATAAATCCCTCCCGGATGGTGAAAACAGTTGGCATTCTTTGTCACAAAGAATCGCCCTAGCCCTCGTCATTCTCATTATCCAATCCAGTGCAACCATGGAGGTAGAAATAGCCAAACCAAGATTGCAAGGTAAAATCAGTGTGGCCTTCATTGGCGTGAAAACTTTCTGTGTTCATTATAGCTATTACACACACAGTGAACACAACAAAAGCCCCCCCCCCCCCTTTTTTTTTTTATAAAGCACACAAATGTGCTAAGCATGGTAAAATCTTGCTTAGCTGAAACAAGTTACCAGCCCAAAAGGCAAATTACATTGTTCCCGTCACCCGTATCTATAAGAAGTATTTTCAGCAGCTTTATGAAATTGGGTTAGGGAAGGTTGCAGCATCATTAAAGTATAAAATGATAATTACCGAGACAAAGAACTGAACACAAGTTATTTTTTTATATGAAAAATGTATTTTATTCATCACAATATAAACATCTGAATCTCTTTATTTAAATAGAATAATGGTTTGCATTAATAGTAATCAATGGGATCACACAATAGATAGAAAAAAAAAATGTTGTAATAGGGGAATGGTTACCCCATTAATTGACTGCCTTTATATTATTGTTGGTATAGGATACCTGCTGAAAATGCTCACATGAATTTAACACAGTGAATGTTTTCAACAAAGCATCTGGTGATAGATGAACACAAGTCTTTGGCAGTAAAGTATAATTACTTTTAAATTACTACAGTGGAGTTAATTGTACAATGAAAGGGGGGAGAGGTGCCAGCACCTCTTTGATAGCACAAGGTTTTTGATTTGAATTGAAATAATGTAGCTTTTTAATTTGTTGTAAAATGTTAACATGGATGGTGGGGTTAAATCACCCATTTCGCTTACTTTCAAAATTCTGTATTTGGTTCATTATAGGATTTCATTAGTAAACACAAGACTCCCTTTTGGTTTAAAATAGTGTATATCAATTTATACTAACAGATAAGGTCTTGAAGTTTGCACTTCTTGAACTAACATTATTACTTTGGTATTTTGGCAACTTTGTTTGGGCAGGAAAAACAACACAACATTGTTTCAGAAAATAATGACAAACCATTTCATAACCAGTTTACAACTGGCTTTAGATATTTCATAACAGTCCTAGCCAGTTACGTCATCACATCACATGACGTGGATAAGGGAGTGTGTTTGTTGGTCATCCACAAAATGGGACTTTATTTATTTCTAGAAAATGATCAAGTATTTAATATTGATTGCACAGAATGAATCATGTTTAAGCAATTGCAGAGCCAAATGTCTTAGAGCTGCCAAGCAGGAAGTATTGCTCAACAACTTTCTGCCAACAAAAGAGGATACCAATCACAAAATGGTACATGTGACATGCTATTGTGGTTGGTAACCTTATTCTGGTAAGCATACCTGTTCTGTGCTTAGCTACTACTTGTGCTTCAAAGCAGCTCTTTGAGTTTGTGCCCTGGTTTAGTAAGATGTGTACAGGAAGAACTGATAATTTGACCAGCAAATCGTCAACTCTTTTACAATAAGACACCAGTCCTGGAATTGCATTTAAGAGTGCCACAACTTTCGTGGAGAAACAAAGGTTTCTTTTGGATTATTGTGGCGATCATTAGGAAATCTTGCCGGGAATGCAAGTGGCCTCTGCAAAAACTTCCAGACCTGTTAAGCTATGCTAACAGATTTGTCTTTTTCATAAACTACAGTAGCTACGAAACAAATGCAGCAGTATTCTTGGCCTTCTTAAGAGGGTGTCCATAATCTTCAATATTGTCGCAGTTGTACAGAGTGTACTAACACGATTATCATGAACGATGGTGATGTTTTTAACATCTTTGAAAAGCTTTCTCTGTACTACCACGACAATACATTAATAATGAACAGCCCTTTACATCAGAAAGTTAGTGAATACAATGTTGACTTCATTAACAGCTAAGTAAATGGCAGCAATGTTTGAATCTTCGCAGTTTTTATGAATATCAAAATAATTTTCAATGAAAACTTGTTTTTTTTTAAACGACAAAAGAAACAAACAGACAAACTTTAACAAATCTTTAACAAGAAAACAAAACAATGACAAACCATACAAAAAACTGACCTTTTGAAAAGCAGTTCCACAAAGAGAAATTAACTCGTAAAAATTTTACTTGAAAGAAAATGACCTATTTGACAAAATGATCTATACATAAAAGATCTCAACTTAAACTGAAGTGAACACTAATTTCAGGTCTATAAGACTTTAACAATTAGTTCCTCATTCCTCAAGTGAATTATGATATGAGATGAAATGTCACTAATTGTTTAGTCTAAGACCGACTGACCAAAATGATGCTATGAACACAAACATATTATTTAAAGGCTTGCATATAATGGTATCTTGCCAATAATTGTTTGTTGAAATACATGCAATGTGAAGCATACAAAAATGAAAAAGTGTGAAAACTTGGCGTCAATGTATGTAGTAAGTTTGTTTAAAAACGAAAATACTACAGAAGAAAAAAAAAACCTCAGTGGGATGGTGAATTTCAGCTTTCCACCAGTTTTATATTTTTGACTTATCATTTTTTTTTTTTTTTTGCTTTACTCCCCGTGGAGATGCACAGCAGTGAACTAATATTTCAAAATAAATTCTTTTTCTTGAGCAAAATTCAGTGTAGGGTGGGGCACAGTCGAAGCGGTTTGCCTCACACTGCTATCTTACTGGTGTTTGGGACTCATCAAGTGGAGTTTTCAATAATTTACTTAGCATTTGTGTGTTTTTATTATGGATGTGTTCCGGGTTCAAACCCTGTGAAAGAATTTACCAAAATCGGGGACATTCAGAAATATTGCAATATAACAATCATCCTCTTCTGAAGGAGAACTGATTAAAAAAAAGAAGCACCAAACACGTGACCGATGACAATATTGGCTTAAGAACAAGAAAACAAATAAACAGTTCCCTCACCGTATGTCAAAATACAAAAAAACGTAGAAAACATTTCATTAATCCCTTGCAGGCTTCTTAAAAAACCTGGAGGGAAGAAACTGGCATATAACTTTTATCATAGAAGATTTCAGTCTAATTAAACTGCACATGAGTTGGTATCAGATGATAATATAACACAAACAATTTCAACCAGCCAGAGTCCAAAGTTGGCTTCACTTTCCGAATGGTGTTTGTTCACAGGTTGACCTTTTACAACACTCGCCCGACAAAAGCTCCACTTTGTTGTTTTTTGTTTTGGATCATGCTTAGGAGAAACTGTAGGCTTAAACGATTACTTACACACAAATTCATTTGGTTGAGAGCTATTTAGTTTCGATAAGGGCTGTCAAAAGCTTGCCATAAGCTACAATCCTTCTCGTACATAGATGTGCGACTCCCTCCGGTACAGTTTTCTCTTTATGAGTTTATAAGAGGACTTTACGACAGTGGGCTTCTCCGATGAGTTTCTGAGATAAGTTTGAAGTTTACTGATAAGCCACCTCGGGGTTTCTTTAGAGAGCACCAGTACAATCTCAAACGTTGTGACGGTGGATGGATCCACGGTGATCTTCCCGACACGTTCGCAAAGCTCTCCATCCTCGAAGATGACGGAGATGGTGCATCCGCGTACCCCGCAAGGTTCGTCTAGTGACATACGCATGATGTCATCGGCGACTCTCTGGGGTAGATCTTCGGGGACGAGGAGCTTGCTTGGCTGCTTTTTCTCCCGGGCAACTCGGAGACAATCCAGGAGCATGGATGCAACAAACTGACTCATCTTCACCTCTTGCAAGTCATCTACTCCATTGTCGTAGTCATCGTCCATTGTGTCTGAATCTGTATGGGATTAAAACAAAGGCAGAAACACATGTTAAGTATTGTGCAATTGAATATACAACAATAAAAGGTTGAAGCAGAAACAATTTGCAACTCCACCCTAAAAGAAAATTACGAGGGAAAAATCAAACCCAAAGCAAAAATTGACTCACCATCCAGTTCACTTTGAAAAACACTGTCGGAGTTATAATAAAAGACCATTGTGAAACCACCATTCATAAATTTCACTCCAGAAAAAACAGCCTCACTATAAAGTGTCAAGGACCTGAATGGCTCAAGTCAACTTTCAGAGCTAGTGGTGCTACACACACTCCAGTGATCAGCTGAATAGTATTATGATGTAATTGATTGATCACTCATCAGTCATGTGATTGCACAGGGACAGGTCATGTGAGAGGTTGCATGTGGTGTGTACCTTTTATGGTATGAGTAAGAGTAGTCACACACAAGCGCGTTATCACAAAGCCAGTGGCTTAGCCAAGCAGGATCTTCCATGCTGGCTGTTGAGAGGAAGAACTGTTATTGCACAAATTTGCAAACTAACATCGAAAATTGCAGGAAGCTAGTTGTATCCTGTACTGAAGTTAGTGGTTAAAGTTTTGTTCATTGCGCAAACTGAAAGCTTAATTGCACATGTACAAACTCTCAAGTGATTATACCATGCAGTGCAGGTATCCTAGTTACTTTTTTTAAAAACATGCCACAGGTAACTATCAGAATTGGTTTTAATCTTGAGCCAAATTCAACTCCTATCTAGTTTTTAATGCAGCACATATTTGTTAAACATGATAGTTTGCAACTTTGCATGCAAGCCTTAAAAAAAATATTTGAATAAAACAAAAGGTCAGTACTTCAAGTTTGAAATTTAACACAATAATAGGCTTTGGATTGGAAACGGACTATACTGACAATAGATTGTATATAGTACGATCGTATAGTACCAGTACAACCATCACATAGGAATACCAAACACAAAATGTGTTATGAAGTATGTATTGAGTTTTGTATTGATGTAATAAACAAATAACAAACCGAGAGTTGAAGTTTAAAGGATTATGCAGGTATGAAAAGGCGGCGTGTAAAAATGATTGACGTTTATTATAAACACAGATGGATTTAACTGAATTTAAAATGTAGATCTTTGTTCATAGATATTCATACCAATTATGACTTTCTTTCTTCAATACTAGTTTGTAAAATGTTCTTCAAAGTGTTTAAAAGTTGTTTGCACCCTCTCTGTTTGATCACCCTTTCGGTCAATTTAGAACCAACCCAAGCCCCAGGTCATTTTTTTTGACCTCACCAAATTTCCAAGGGGTCAATTTCCACCATAAACTTAGCTGACCAATCAGCACTCAGTAGTGGAGTGCAAACAACTCCGAGGAGGTCATTATGACCCGGCTTCAGTTTCTTCCAAAATTCTTGCCTTGGGATTGGGGGGGGGGTGATGGTCAAGCAAATTGCAGACAAGTCTTGCAAATATTTACTTTTTTGATGTTGGATGCTTCAATGAAATCTCTTCGCTTGGTCACCCTGAAAAACTACTTCTCTGGAAATAGTTAACCTTTAATAACTTGTCTCATGGGATTTTCTCGAGTAAATCCATACATAACAATTGACTCTGACAAACCCGAGGCCATTTGTTTTTTGTGTTGGGACAGTACAAACAGTCAAATGCATGTTGTCAGGAATCAGGACTTTTTTGTTTTCAAAATTCTGGTCCAATGAACTTTTTTTAGCACCAAGCACTGTTGTCTTGTGGGGTTTTCTCCCTAATTTGAGCGTATTCTTATTTTTAACGGTTCATTACAAATACAATGCAACAGTCAACCATCAAGCAGTTGACTGTACATTCAAATGTGTCTAAAGGGTAAACTCTCCATGAAATTTTGAACAATAGAAACGAAAATAGATACTTTGACCTTGTCAAGTAAGTAAATTTTGAAGCCCCATTTTCCTGGGGCACTGTGAGTGGATTAAATCAAACTCAGAACAATAGGAGACTTTCCAACGCTAGGTGGCAGCAGACATACCGGGTAAATTTCCATTGTTTACGTAGTTCTGAACATGCGCATAATTCTGAGAACAATGGATTTACCCGGTAAGTCTGCTGCCCTCTATCGTCCCAGAAAGTCTCCCATTGAATCACACTCTTCAGAGTAGAATGTCTGGACAGGTGTTTCCTGTAGTTCGGCACAGCAGTTAACACATATCCTCTCTCATCCAGGACCACTAAAATAACACTGAAAGCTCAAAACTACAGAACAAGCTTTCGATTGGAATTCGGTTTCAATATGTCTTTACCACTTTTGCAGAAAGTGCAAAATGCAAACAGATACTAAGAAGGTAGTGGGGTTGAATTACTTTACATGTATAGAATGATTTTTGAGGAGTAAGGGAAGTTCTGAACAATTCACTAACAAAATGTTGTGCCACGATACAAAAAGCAAGCTGCAACGGAAAGCGAAAGTGGGGAGATAACTGAACAAAACTGTTAATTATGGTAATATGCATATTATGTAGATGAGGAGCATTCCACTTTAACCAGCATAAATCTATGTCTCTTTTAACACACTAAACATGTGCTGCACAGCATCCAGGCAAGCGATAATTTGATCAATATTAACAAGGGTCAAACAGCTGCTGCTGCACACTCTTAACCACAGAGTCTTCTGGAATGAAGGGGCATTACTGCCTGCAAGCCAATCAGCAGTGCCTGGCAACAGCATCTGCATTTGTCTGCCTATCGCAGCAAGGCGCTGGGAGCATCATTATCATTTTTCCCCCTCATCCACAAATCCCAGGGATGGCATCCGAAGTTACTTAGGTCTGTACAGAGGAAACGGGGATCTTGCACTTTTGTCAAAGGGGTAGAGTAGAGTGTTTTGTCTTTTATAAATTAAACTTTTTTTGCAGGCTATGTCACTGGGGATGTGACAAACAGTATTTTAAGTATGGATTGCTTTCGAAGAAATGTGGTGGTTTTTAGTTGTTTTAGTCGAAGGCGGGTACTAATCCGCAAGTATTGTGGTGAAATGTTAAAAGCAAATGCCAATTATGAGCATAGCCTAAGTTTGTCAGTGAGCGGATCTATTTGGATCAAAAAGGGATGGACTGAAAATTTTCAATGAATAAAATAAATAAAATATTTAACGATTGATCTTCCATTGACATTTCTTTTTGATTAAACCTATATACTTTCGAAGAAATGTGGTGTTTTTTTTAGTTGTTTTTGTCAAAGGCGGGTACTAATACGCAAATATTTTTTTGAAATGTTACAAGCAAATTTATGCAAAGTGGGTAGGCCAAGTTTGCCAGTGAGCGGATCTATTTGGATCAAAAAGGGATCGACAAAACATTTTTAATGAATAAAATTAATTTAAAGTAACATTTTATTTATCTTCTATTGAGATATAGTTTTTTATTGAACCTATTTTTGAGTTGTTAAAAACATGTTGTCAGTTAAGCATTGCCAATTCAGAGTGCAAAAGTATACAAAAAAAGGTTTGTTCACAAGTGTTGGATACTAATACGGATTTTTGTGTCCTAGTAATAAATTTGAAAAAGGGTATTTTTTTAAGTGATATAATGCAGAATCAGATGTTTGGTTCAAACACTTCAGCAACTGTACTTTGACATCATACGATGTTCGGCCCACACTGATCTTGTTTGCTAAATGGGAAGATCGGGGGCCAGACAGGCTCTTGTCCAATAAGCGTTTCAGGATGGCAATTATCGTCTAAATCTTAACGAATGTGATAGCGTTTGGATATTGATCTCTGCCATAACAGGACAACGTTCCAGTTACAACGACCCTCAATTTACACAATGTTTGAGAGGTTTTAACAGATAAATTGTCCGATAAATTTAATGATTTGAAGTCTGCCACATGACTCATTAACAGGTCTTTATTGACGCATACTTTTTCAGATTAAAATTATTATCTAACTAACAAATAGTGAGACCATGTATGGCGATGCTTTACACATGGACTTGAAACTACAGTATCACAAGTCCAGGGGAACAAAGAGTTAGGACTAGTCCTAGGAGATATACAAATTGCATGGATAGTCCTAGGTTAGGACCAGTAACTGGTCCTAACTCAAGATAAGACTAGTCCTAACTCTTTGTGAAATCCACCCCAGAACTTTTATTTAGTAATCGACCAATAACCTCAAAACACCCCTAAAGCTATAGTTGGTTGGTTGTTTAAAAAAATTGTTTGCTCATTATTATTGATTCAGATTTAAAGTTGTCGGTATTGTGAAAACTGTTGTTAAAGGTCCAGTGAAAACTGTATGGTTCAAACTTTCAGGAAATTCACACCCTGGTCTGGGTACGGGACCCACTATATTTCTGGAAAAATATCCCTCACTTTTTTGTGCAAATTTGTTTTTACCATTATTTCACTGTTACGAAGTGGCCACATGACACTGAAAAAAGAAATGTTTAACAAACTACAATAATATTAACATAATCCTAATTTCCTTGTAAGCTGTACATGTATACTGCCGTGGTAAATTCTACAAATAATTGAGACTAAAATAAGTTTGACAAACGAAACCATAAACAAGTTTGGTGAACTATATAAATGCGTGGTGGGTGAGAAGAAACGGAACCACGTAAAAAGAAGAACAGACGACATATCCGCTAAATTGAACACGATATTACCTTTGTAATGAGTCTATTTTTAGCTACTTTACTTATGACTCTTCAAGCGTTTCTCAATCTCAGTTGAACAATAAATTTAGCTGAAAGGACAAGAATTGCGAAATCCCCTGGCAGTCACAGCCGGACAATGGCGCTCGGATTGAGTCACGACTTGCCCACGTATTGGGCAATCCCCCGGCCGTGCGTTGACTGACAAAGCCCATGTACACCGTGCATGCACAAAAATTAACCACAAACATACAAAAAGGCATGGAAAAGCTTATGAAAAACTCACCTAAATAACCGTTTGAGCACCTCCGAACTGTCTCTATGACTAGGTTAGGCTCTGGACACCTCTGGTTTTCTCGGCTGTCAATCCTCTCACCAACTTTAAGGAGAATTTTCTGCAAAATCTTGAAGGCACCTGGCTGATGACAGTTGTTGGAATTCAGTGGCAAATCCATAACGCCATCCAAAGAAGACATGGAATGTCGAGGAAAATGAATGATTTTTAACGATTAAACGTTGACAAGCAAAATACACTCTCAACTGAATAGATGATACGAGTGTGTTGGATACCGAATTTCAAATATAACTCGAAAAAGTGGCTTCGGAAAGTACACGAAAATCAGTGATAATATGTTGTACAATCACTCCACCAACCCCTGGTTCGTCTTGCAACACACTTCAACCAGCTGATCGGCTGCACGAAATTTCAGCTGAACAGGGGCTTTTTATACTCGCAAGGACGTCATCCAATCAATTATTCCTTATTTGGTGAAAAGGGTGGAGTTAGCTCCTTTTTACTTAGAATAGAATGCCCTGCATTAACCAATCACAGCAATGAATTCCTGTATCTGAGAGGCGGCTCATGAATAAAGGTCAAATGTTAATTTAGACCAATGGGAGCCAAGAACTTTGTCCTTGCAAAATGCATGAAATGATGGTCTACGTGTCTGACGTCAAGTAAACCTTGTGTGTACGTTGTGATGGGAATAAACAATAACTGGAAAAGAATGAGTCGGGGGATTGCTCGTTTTAGCTGGCTTGAATGTCATTGACACTTCGCGCTCTGCATGCACTGTGGGTTGCCCATTGTATTCATGAAAAATGAAACTTCGGGAAAACATAAGCAGCAAGAACTATAATTGTAAATTTGCTATATTTCTTTTTTAAAGCATAGGCCTACATAAAATAAAATGCAAACAGGAAATCCAGGAGGATTTGCATTTCTACTTCCAAAGTAAAATGTAGTGTTAGATAAAGCATAGGATAAAGCATGGATGTAGCAGATTAATATTTTTTTGTTCGAAAGCATTACGAGGTTTCGAAAGCTTTGACACTACTTTGTCAAGCTTTGACACTACTTTGTCAAATGTTGACAAAGTTCCCCCTCCCAAAAAGCGAACAATTTCTCAACTTCGCCCTTTGCTGATGCCCTTTCATTATATTTTGAGAATTCGAAACCTTTTGGAAAAGTATAGGATAAGCAAGTTAAGTTAAAAGGGTCGGGGTCGGGGTTGGGGTGGGGCGGAGGGGGGACGAAGGCTGCAAACACATGCCCACAACAGTACGATGCACTTCTGGGTATGCCTTCAACTGCGAAAACAACCAAAGTGTTTCACAATATAGCCATGCGTAAATTCTAGGGAAATGGTTTTCAACCCCCATAAAACCGGTTCAGTAACCGGTGTTCAAAAACACACTCATCGGCTTGTGTTCGGTATACCGGTGGGTTTCTAGGAAAATTGATAAACTACTGGCCATACATGTTATCGTAGTACCGACCCATATAACGTGCTGGGTTGAGGTGTTCGTCCACATCCAGGGTTCAAACTTCACATGGCTGTTTTATGCCCCGAAGCGACCCCGGGTCAGGTCAAGTCGAGGGGTGAAACACACGGTTTGGTTTCACCAAAAAACAAACAAAAAATCTAACATTTTGTTAGTTTTCCGAGCCTAGGCCTATAACTTCACACTTCCGAAAATGTGTCCCATTATTAAACAGTTTGAAGAAAAAAAGTCAGTTTGACCACGATGGTTTGACATGTTTGACTAACACAAGGGCCCGTGGTTTTCAGTAATTTTCCTCTCATCAGTTCAGTTCAGTTTAGTTTATTTTCCACTCTTAGAAATCAGTTGCCGTACAATGATAAACATTATGGTAGGCCTATATCCAAGCATGTTTGGTGAGAGACCCCTGATAAAAATCAATGTAACTGGGTTAAAGCATAGGGTTAAAGGATCAGGCATAATGGCAGTGATTACGTAAAAAAAGGGGGGTCACTGGACAAACACATCAGTATACAAAACAGAGCTGGAATTCTTTACCGCACAGCAGCATTACCTGTGGTGATTAGTCCAATTTAATGACAATGGACATCATTGGTAAAAAGCTGGAGAGCTGATGAGAAAGAGTTTTAGAGAAAGACTTGATTTTTTTTGGACACAGTTTTAGATCTGAGAGGGAAGGCTTTCAAGGAATCAAGGTATATTAGCGTTTTGTAAGGCATCCGAAAACAAACAAGTCTTTGCACAAAAAAAATCTTTTCTTTTTCTTGTAACTTTATGACCAATTGAGCACAAATTGTCACCGGTTTGGAATATTATTTTGTTATGCACTTGTGTTGGATTTCACAAAGTGAGTGTACTCTTTGACAATCTAAATTTACCCAGTCCTCCCTTTATGATTAATTGTAAAAAGCGGTGTCTCAAATTAAATTACGAAAATACTATTCGCTTAGCAACATAGGACTGGATTTTATTATTTATTGTTCATCCAAATAATCCGGGCTAGGCTAGTAAAAAATAATATTAATGTTTAAAAGGAAAGAGCAAGTTCCCCACACGTCCATTGTGATTAATGTTTGTGGTTTCAACAATGGGCTTTTGGGGCCGGGTGGGCGATCTCCCGCCAGCCCAAGCCCCACCGTTCTTGATCCTCAATGATTCAACAAAAGTTCAGAGGGTGCGTGATTATGATATGTTAAACTTTGCCTAAATTGTTGGCTTTTTGAAAATGGTTGCGAAATGATGTGATGAAAAGGGAAAATTATTTTGAGAGGCGAGCCTGCTATCTGATAGGGGCCATACTGCAGATACAATGAATTTATGGAGTAACATCATGATGTGATTGCAAAACAAGCATCAAGCCTGGGTTTTTAAAACTAGATGGATAGTGTTAACTGTTGATGACACCTGTTATAGGACTACCCCCCTATGCTAAAAGAAACAACGGGCAAATGAAGTGTAAAACAAGTTTATAATTGAAATTTTTTCGAAGATAGGCCCTATAAGCTAAGATGTTTCCCATCTTGAAAGCAGATGTCTTAAAACTTTAAACAATGACCTTTGCAGTTTGCTAAAACAGACCGGGAAACTTGACCTTTTACGAACTGGACTTCATTCATTGTTTAGCAATGGTCATGGCTATTTGATAAACGGGACATCAAACTGATAACAAACAATAAGGGACACTACACAAAAACTGACCCGTTAGTTCCCAAACTCCCTCTCCGTGGTGATTGAGGAAAAAGAAAAAGAAAAAAAAAACACATCTGTGCCAAATTAGAAAATAATGACACACCAAGGTAAAAACTTATAATGCACGAAGTTTGTTTGCTTTTCCACAGTGCGTTCTTCATGAATCAAGGTCTGAATGTCAAAACGTCCAGTGAAGCCAAAACGGTCACTAACAAAAATACATCAGTCCCAAACTTGCTCATTGTAAAAGATAGTCATTAGTTTAACAAATAAATCTATAAATGCCTAGGATTTGTTTAAAGGCAGTGGACACTATTGGTAATTACTCAAATTAATTATAAGCATAAAACCTTACTTGGTAATGAGTAATGGGGAGAGGTTGATAGTATATAACATTGTGAGAAACGGCTCCCTCTGAAGTGACTTAGTTTTCGAGAAATAAGCAATTTTTCACGAATTTGATTTCGAGACCTCAAGTTTAGAATTTGAGGTCTCGAAATCAAGCATCTGAAAGCACATAACTTCTTGTGATCAGGGTGTTTTTTCTTTCATTATTATCTCGCAAGTTCCATGACCAATTGAGCTCAAATTTTCACAGGTTTGTTATTTTATGCATATGTTGAGATACACCAAGTGAGAAGACTTGTCTTTGACAATTACCAATAGTGTCCACTGTCTTTAACAAAAAGATGACATGGTCAAATCTCTGAACACGAATTATAAGTCTGCTTGACCCAACATTCCCGTTAGACCGTTTGAAGCCGATGGTCACAATATTCTGTCCTACGTCCAGCTGGCCAGTGACATTGACCACAAGTTGCTCATTATTCCTCATACTTCCAATACTTTGTACACAAAACAATGATGACAATGAGCGGTATAAACATACTGGCTGACTAAAACATGACAAACAATAGGGACCGGCCCGCGACTATAGTCCCACCACAGGTGCAGAAAATGAAAGCCAATATTGTCACACTGAAAAAAAAAAAAGTTAAGGGCATTTAGAACCACCGCATGAGGCACAAACTAACTTGTCCAACTAAATGTATAGACCTGATACTTCACGGAGACAACAGAATGCGATTGCCTCCATGCCCCCTGTGTCCTTGAAATGACCTAGTAAAAACTTACAATTTCCCCATATTATAGGGTGCCTTTTACTAAGGAGAAAATGCCTTAACGCCATTGGACCCTTTCGGTAAACAGTATTGTCCAAGGCCCACACTTCGTGTATCACAACTACTATATCAAATAACAAACCTGTGGAAATTTAGGCTCAATCGGTCATCGGAGTCTGGAGAAAATAACGGGAAAACCCACCCGTGTATCCGCGCGTTTCGCCGTATCATGACATGTGTTTAAAATAAATCCGTAATTCTCGCTAACGAGAATTGATATTGTTTTACTGTTTTCTCAAAAAGTAAAGCATTTCATGGAATAATATTTCTAGGGAAGTCATTCACCATTGCCTTCTGTAAACCCTGTAAGTTATTTGTAAATCTGTGAACTTTTTTTTGTTCTGTACCGAAAGGGTCCAATGGCTTTAACCCTAACCCTTTCAAAAACGAAGCAATACAGACGTATGTAGGCCTATGTTCATTTTTTTTCCTTCTTCATATTAAAATTAGTTCAGAAAAGTAATTAACATACAAAGCGTCATGTGACTGAGTGTGCCTATTATACGGGGCTAGCTGACTGTGAACTTCAGAGTATGTGATTCATGACCAACGAACAATGGCATCTAATCGGGGCTTCAGGACTCAGTCAAAAAACCTCGCTGGAGATTTACATTCAGTGACGATCCCTTTTGATATCGAGAGCTTATATAGCCAGCGGGACCATCCAAACACCACTTCTTGTACACGGGGGTTTGGCCCATGGATTGAGCAGAAATTCCAAATCAGTGGTGACAAATTACTTGTTTTAAAAGCATTTTTTTTAATAACAAAACAAACCAGTTGGTTGGTAAGTTGTTTGCAACAGCTATATTTCTAAAAACAAAACAAAAAAACACAGACCACAGAAAGGAAATTATCTCTTTAAAGGCACATAGACATTATTGGTAATAACACTCAAAAAACTAACTTGTATAAACGAACAATGGAGAGCTGTTGTATTGATAGTATAAAACATTTTGAGAAACGGCTCCTTCTGAAGTAACGTGTTTTTTTTATAAAGAGGAAATTTGTCATCCATATAATAATAATAATAATAATAATAATAATAATAATAATAATAATAATAATAATAATAATAATAATAATAATAATATAAACAAATTATATAAAATCCTTCAGGCCTGAAACCTCTTTTAGGCATCTGAAATCACAACAATAAATGTGTAACAAGGTTTTTTTTCTTCCATTTCTCTTGCAACTATATATGACAAATGAGTCAAGATTTTCACGGATTTCTTATTTTATGCAATGTTAGGATACACTTAGTGAAAATATTCCATTGTATTTTTTGACAATATATTACCAAAAATGTGCTCGGTGCCTCGACACTTGGTTTTACACCCCATAACATTGTCTCAAAACAGTTTTCAAATTTAAAAAAGGTCTACCCACCTCCAGTTTGCCTGGTCAAATCTAAGAAAAGATAACTAACAATATATCCAGGTGGAGTGTTTGCTTTCCATCCTTGTGGTCACTATATTTATCACCACTTTTGTGCTGATCTTTAACCTCTCAAAAATATCGGCCGGTCACACCAATCTTTTTCAGATAACAGAAAATGATTTATGATATAAGTTTAGTAATTCTTTAGAATCGCACCTTGATTAAAATGACCTTTTTGATATCGATTGTACTTGAGCTGCTGTTTGAACCCACCCTATATAAAGGAAGAATCTATTGAAATTTGGGTCACTGGATTTAGGGTTGAAGAAGAAGAAGAAAAAAAACCACAAACTTCTCAAATAATTTGATTGGATAATACACGATTTACTTGAAAATGTTCACAATATTCTTGCAAGGTTGAACTGTGGATGTGGAATGTTATCAGACACTCCCGCGATTGTTTAACGTTCTGCTTAGATGTTGTTCAGTGGGTTTTATTATGATTCCATTGTGGTGTATTATGTAGTTTTCTGATTATTAATATTATTATTTATTTCAAGTAGTTTATTTATGATTGTGTGTTATTCATTTTTCCTGGATTGCATGTATTAACAAATTTCCTCCATGGTAGGATCAATAAAAATTGAAACGAATTTAATTCAATTAAACTGAATAATAAAAGCACCCGGTGAAAATCTCTATTGAATAATGTGGTTCTGAAGGAACCAGTATAGGCTCTACGTTTCGATCAGCTACTCTGGTCGTCTTCAGGAGGAGGCTCATAATTCTATACGAATCGGACATTTTGATAAATTATGTCCGATTCGTAAAAACATCAGATAAATTGCTCAGGGGAAAACAAATCAAACCAATGAAGTTTATGTGAAACAGAAACACAGAATTTTTCCAACTTCATGTCCAACCCTTTTTAAAAAACAAAAAACCGTGCACCATTCTTGTATATCGTGGTCAACAGCCAAGCTTAATCAAACTACAATAGAGAGCATACGTTCGTAAAGAAACCAATTCAGGTCTAAACTGTTAAGCTGTCTGAACATGCACCATTGTCTTTTCTCAAAATGTCCAGACAGATCAAAAAATCGTACGTGATGAATGAACACTATACAATTACCAAACAATACACGAGACCTTGCACCTTTTCAAAAGACAGAGTTATAGATTACTTTATTGTCTCCATAAATAAACAACCTTAATCCCATATTCAATAAACATGACCTTAGACTTATTGCGACATAAGACGTGCTTATGCCTTCCCTCAGTTTCTGCTTGGTTGGTTAATAAAAACTTGAATGGTTTCCTAATCGGTTACAAGGACGAGTAAAGTTAGGCTTGTGTTCCAAGTTTATTTTTGTGGCTTTTTGCAGTTTCAGAGCTTTTAAGAGAAAAGGTGCGCCTCAGATAACCGACGAGTGTTTCATGTTTAGTTTTTATCTTGAAGGCACTGGAAAAGTTGTCAAAGACCAGTGTGCTCCCTTGGTGTATATATCAACATGTCCTTAAAATAACAAATCTGTACAAAGAAATTGGTCCAATTGGTTTTCGAAGTTGCAAGAAAACAATGATGCAACACGTTACTTTGTGGTATACAATAATTTTGAGCTTTCAGATGCATATTAAAAGGCTTCCGAAATTATACCTCTTTGTCAGAAACTACGTTAGGGTTTCTCGTTACCAAGTAATTTTTATGCTAAAAATAATTTTGAGTAAATACCTATGGTGCCATGTGCGTTATATATTCAAAAAACGAGTTATCATGAAAAATGATTTGTAAAAACTTTTGCATGAAACGGTCGTTCTACAAAAGAACAGTTACTTATGTACCCAACAATCGTCGTATACAAAGTCTCGTAGGTTTGAATCTGGGGCGTTTGTGTGAAGTTTACTGGCGGCCAAGATTTCTTATCTGTCGGCTGAACAAAGTTCGTAAAAATGTTGATTTCTTTCAATATTCGATTAATATTTAATGTCTCACACACTTTGGTCATGTTTCAATATTTGTTTGACTCCCCGAAC
The DNA here is from genome assembly GCF_902459465.1 of Asterias rubens. Lineage (NCBI taxonomy): Eukaryota > Metazoa > Echinodermata > Asteroidea > Forcipulatida > Asteriidae > Asterias > Asterias rubens. The sequence continues at coordinate 11,351,367 of NC_047081.1, forward strand.
CGCAGACACATAACTGATTTGAATACAACATAAAACCCCATGTATAGTTTCATCGAGACAAACAAAAAGATGACATTAAAGAAAAAAATAAGAACAAATTTAGTCATCGTTTAGAAAATGAACAATAACACTGTGCCATTGTGCCACCCTTAAATTTAGCCCATGAGTTTCTAATTGGTATCAGCATCATCCCTATGTAAAATCTGTGTTGGAGGTAAATAATATTAGAGATCGTACAGTATTGGTTGCAATGTTTTATCATCATGTCTGTCTATTTACACAAACACTCGAGCGTTACATCGGCATACCACCTATATAACGTAACCAGATGTCGGGAGGGGGGAGGGGCGGGGGGAGGGAGGGTCACCCGATGGTCTTGAACCTATGTAGCAACGGACTTTGAACGTGTAAAACACACACACTAAGCATCGAAGGGTTTTGAGGATCTACTTGCAAAACACCCAGCAACTAATGGTGTAAAATTCAGGGGTGTGAAAAGCATTCGGCTCTCATACCGGGGAAAGAAATTCGTCCCGGGAAGTAGGTCCCCTGGGTCAGTGTGCTGTGCCCTTCAGGGTGTGCGATTTGACGGCACCCAATTGCGGTTCAAACACCGAAGTTTTCCCTTGTCGGTATTTTCATTGGTGTTGTTCTATTACCATGGTCTTTTCAAAACAAAACGATAAAAAAACTGTGAACGTTTCATGCAATCCAAATCTAGGCATTATTATTATCGCACTTTTTTCCGGAGTGGGGACACATTTTCTATGACCCGATTTGTAGTGCTTTATTGTAGAATAACCATTTTTCATTTTAAACACCAAGCGTAGAAAACTCCGACGTGCAGAACAGCAACCTTTTAACTCCAAACACATGGCCGATTTGCAAGAAGTAGGCACGTCACTGTGGTTGCAAATAGTTTACTTCCATGACTGAACTACACCCAAGAGGAAAACAAATCTCTAAACCCCAGAGAGTGACGTCAGAAGTAAAATATAAACCATTGAAAAAAAAACACTGTTTGTAAACCCACACCCGAATAAGGCGAAAACGAAAGGGCATGTAGAACTCCCAGTGAACAAGGGGTCAATCTATGACCCTTTTACAGCTGCACAATGAACGTCAACAATACGTGTTTACGATAAAAAAAAATGACTGCATTGTGAAGAAATCTAATCATTCTTTTGAACTCGTCTCAATAGAAAAAAACACTACAAATGTTGTACCTATAGTTAAAGCTCAGACAATGACAGGATTGGTGATTTTTAGAACAACAAATTCCAATCTGAAAGCTCATGGTACCAAAAATGACAAGATGTTTACGTCTGAATGACGTCGAGAAAACTTATAGCATTTTGAAGATCCTCAAAATCACCGTTGATTATTTCGATAGTACGAAAAATGGATAATGTATAGGCATATAGAATTTCCTGACGCTAGTTTTCTTTGTTGTTTTCACCGCTTTTCACCAGCCTGGTAAAGTTTTCATCGGGGGTGAAATTTTATAGGCCTGTATTGCTCATAAAAAGATAAATATGCCTACATTAATTTATTTAAATAAAACTATGTTTTAAGCAATTAATAAACATGATACGCAACGTTTCATTGGACGTGGTGTCATGGTTGCGTTTAGACCCAGGTTTAGTTGGATGGTTTGAGTACATGGAAACTAGGTTTCCCGGCCACCAACAAAAATTCATTCAAAAAACACAAAGCTCATTCAGTTTCGGTAGCAAAGGAATGCCATCAGCATTCAACAGTTAAAAGAGTGATCTGTATTAAACAGTTTAGTATTCACTAGTCAAATAGGACCATTTAAATTCATTAGGTCCCAAAATTTATTCAATTTATCATTCAGTTACAAAAGGCATAGGGAGGCTGGTCAGTCATTCAATTTAATCAGTTATAGAAAATAGGTCACTTGGTATAGGCCTATACAGTAGACTTATAGTAGAAATTCAACTGAGGAATGGTGAAAATGTATAGTCTCTAATACCTATGAAATAGAACAACTGAAACAAACCTCAAATGGAAAACGAAACTCCTTTTGAATTAATTCGAAGTCGTTTTTAAAGGCATTGGACACGTTTGGTAATTGCTAAATTTGGGATCAATTGGTCACCGAAGTCGCAAGAAAATAATGAAGTAAAAAATTAACCTTGTTGCACATTTTGTGTGTTTTCATATGACATTGAAAGTCCTTTTCATAGTCAAATAAAGTAAGAATTATCGAGAATTACCTCTTTCTCAAAAACTACGTTACTTCAAAGGGAGTCGTTTCTCGTAATTTGTTATCCGCAACTCCTCGTTATTACCAAACGTGTCCAGTGCCTATCATGAAACTGAGTTATATATTTTGATGAAATTGGCTAGTGAGAAAACCCGTAATGATAAACAGTTTTATTATAGTCTCACCTCATCAATGAAGTCCTAAAGTGCACAGGAAAAGGAAAATAAATATCAAACAGATGAGTTATTTTCAGCGAAGTTTTGAAACTTGTTCACGTTTGAAACGGAGCGGTTCTGCAGTGTGGTAAGATGACGCCGACGAATTAACTCTTTATAAACAAAATGTATTTCTAAAAACAAAAACCCAAATAATAACAACATCGTAAGATTGATCAGTAAAATATAACATCTTATCTTTGACATGAATATTGCTACTTAAGTCTAGACAATACAAAAACAAATTTCATACTTTAGGACGGACCATGAACCAAGGCGAACGGACCGAAGCAAAGTCTACTTGGCCGGTGTGCAAAACAAATGTTTTTTTTTTATATCTAGAGATTTACAGATCTTTCGATAATTAACTGAATACTTTGATTCGGAAAACCAGTGGTTGATATCTCAACGTTTCGATCACTCTTACAAAAAAGTCCTATATGTGAAATGCCTATAGCATCCATAGTATTTAAATATAGGATTCCTATTTTATAGGATCCTTATAGATTTTTTTTTTTTGGGGGGGGGGGGGGGTAGTTAAGGGAAGGGCAGTATGCTCTGGTGGTCTTCAGTAACCAAAAAAAGGAAGATACCTAAATCCCTCTACTCGGCCATTCAGTTCCTAGTTACTTCCGATTGACCAGTCTATAATGCTATAAATAGACACAATCAGACAACTCGACCTTGGGTGGAGCGGTCTGCTGTCACGAGTTATAGATTGTTCGGATGGACCCTATAAAGGCCATCACTGCCGCGGGTCCTGAGGTCCCACCCCCAAGGGGGATCGAACCTTGGACCAGACGCTGACCGTAATCAGTGGTCAGTGTCAACGCGGCCTGAAAACCAACTACATTATCCACGACCCTGGGAAAACTCACATGGTTGGTTATTTACATACAAAAGTTGCTCCGTTTTCTACCTTTGACCCCGTCGCCTCATTTTCCTGTTTTACTTTACAACGCGCCTTGGAACGAGAGTTTTGGAAATGGAATGTATCTCGACATAGTAAAAAAAAAAAAACCACTACGACACTGATAAAACAAACAACAGATATCAATTATTGTACATAGTAGAGAACCATTTCTCTTTTATTTTTTATTATTAAATTAACAATGTTTCACATTTCCGATGACAAAGAAATACGAGTAAGCAATTTCATTTTACAGCTTAACAAAAAGAAGCATTATTTGTTTTGTTTTTTAACTTAGTGATGTTTTCTGTTTCACCTCCGTAGAACGGCTGGACTAATAGCCCGCCCTCTACAGTCGTAAAATCAACAGTCTCCGACCCAACAGCAGTGCACACCTACAGATAAATATTTCAGTGATATGTATTGCCGTAGATTCAGTACAGTCAAGAAAAAAACTTATAGATATTTTTTAAAATCGTTTTCTTCAAAGGCAGAAATAGACACCTGAAAGTCAAAATCACGACTGCTATTACTTTTTGGAAGTAAAAAGACGAAAACAGATTAAGATTCACTTTATATACATAATATAAACATTAAGTATGTATAAAGTTTCTACACTTATTTTATCATGGCATTATAGTCTAAAAGTAGTCTTTGGTCAAGGCGCCACGCTGGAAGAGCAATTATCCCCTATATACATACTTGTGTTGTTATCAAGTGGTGTAGCATTTGATCGCCTTGACTGAAGACTAGACTAAATGTTGCACATAACACCAAAGTCATGATTGATTGAAAACAAAAAACAAGTAACACACCTCGGCACACATTGCAAAAGTAGCATTTAAAAACAAATTATCTATCACTGATCATATATGACATTAGAAATTGCATGGAAAAAATGTACACACTTTTGTTAAACAATTAACGACGTAATTCATTTTTGCCATTATTCAAATTCAATTAAAACACCCCCATATTTCTCTCGAAACTCACAAAAATATACATTTGTCTTGCTACATGAATAACTTACGTTAACGCACAAGGGTAGTTGCTGCCATCATTTACTTCACACAAAATAGTTTAAGAATGCTCCAAAAGTGGATAACTTTGTCTTCTTTAAACCACAAAAATCTTTACATGATTGAATTTAAAAACTGTTTGACGACTTTTAAAAGTGGCATTATAATAATATCTTATGGTCCACAACTGAAACAATGTCATGTCTCTCCATGCACTCAGGTATTATTTTGATTGCCAAGTATTGACTCGACCACTTAATGAATATTTCACTAAAATCTACCGACAAAACTTCAACAATGTCTTGAAATTAGCTGGTTTACAGTTGACACTCGTTATAAAGGGGAATGTAACAAAGTTGTACACTCAGGGCCCAATTTCAAAAAGCTGCTTAAGCACAAAAAGTAGCTAAGCATAACTATGCTTACCAGAGTAAGGTAACCAGCTAAACTACCACGTCGCATGTGCAACTTGTGACTGGTATCCTGCTCATTTCTGCTGAGCAGACGATTGATCAGCAATATTTTCTGCTAAAGCAGCTCTATGAAGTTGGCCCCATAAGTCCTTGATCTCATTTCTGCGTCTTTCTGTGTCTTTGTTATACAGTCCTCTTATAACAATTCTTCAGTTATGAAAAGGTAATTTTGCCAGTCCTTGGACAGTTGTGTGCGTAGCGGTTGATTGGTTGTATTGGGATGAGTGGAATACGGAAAAATATAGCACCTCGGCGTCCAATATCCAACGAGGCCGAAGGCAGAATTGGATATTGGACGTACGCAGACGTGCTATATTTTCCGTATTTCCATGAGCGGGCGTGTGATAACAAATTTATCTTCAAGTAAACTTGGCGCGTGACATAGAACACACAAGACGCATGTAGTGATATTAGCCGTGCAATATACATTTTTATCACCACTCCATTCTGCAGATCTGATTGGAGGATTAGCGCGTACTTGAAGATAATTCAGAATACAAGGGTATTGGAAAGGATGTGTTCTTCCAAGGTACTGTGGTGTACAGGCAGTATGCATGATGTGGCTTCAAAATTCATGATCACAAAACTTTCAACATTGAAACTTTATGATTTTTTGTTTTTAAATAGAAAATCAGAATGCTGTACCATCTCACGATTAAAAATTCTTAGTAAAATAAACCATCAGGATATGATTTTTAACTGCAGCGGAACAGATTTGAAATAGTTCTCTCTAACAGCGATTTGTTTTGACTTTGACATTTTTTATCACATTTTGCAGAGAGAGACATTCGACACAATAGAACTAGTTTTGTATACACCATCCAAATTAAATACATGTAATCATCTACAAATTCTGTAATGCTTTGAATTACATTATTTCGTTTGTACATTATATACAACAACTCTACCTGGGTGAAAAAATTTACACTTTTTTGTCTAAAATTTCTATATTTTCTTTTTACATTAAAACACAAGACAGTAACAAATCTTCTCTACACATTTCAAATTTCATCAAATTCTACAAGAATAATTTTTTAAACATTTTAAATCGGATTTTTCCCTTTAAGAGATTACTTTTGAGAGACAATTAAAAAGATTTCCAACCCTCTTCTTAAAAGCGAAAAACAAAATTGAACAATTTTTTTGAGGGGATTTGAAAAATAGGTCTACACAATTTGTTATAATTTGTTGTTCAGATAAAATATACAAAACCATTCCTTTTGATTAATCAGGAATAAAAAGGAACAAAGTTCAAGAACAAGCGAGTAAAAGAAACAACCCACACTCTATGTCATATTAACATTTAAAAAAAAAAAAAAAACAAGGAACTATTGTGTCCAAAACAAAAAACTTTAAAAAATAATAGCTTATCACAGAAAGCACAAACATGTTAAAGCCTACTCACACACGTACACTATTATAACTTAAAAAAAGTGATTAATTGTCTACACTCATTTAAAAAACATTTTGTACAACCCATTATTCATTTGTTTCCAAGAAACCAAAGAAAAATTACTTAATTAATAATTATTCAATAATTATTTTAAAATTTATTTGTCATGGTAATTTCAGTTGTATTTTTTTTTTAAAAACAATACAGTACCTTTACAAATTGTTTTGATTTGCCTCAACAAAAGATCAGGCAAAAACACCAATAAAATTTAAAGACTATAAAACTTGGTCCAATCACGCGAGACCCTTGTGACAGAATACTCAGGAAAAAGTCCTTTTTGTCACTTGATTGGTCAGATGAATATTCATGATTTTATCTCTTTGGCTGGCAGTGAGATAGCGCATCAACCAATCAAAATCATTCTTTGATGCACCCAAATCAATGGGCCAGTTAAATGTCATAGGTCAGGCTTCGGCCATTGAGCACGTCATCTTGAAGACCTTTTAAAAAGCCAAAAGCCAATACTTTTCAACAGAAAATATGGGAATATGGGAAGAGCTGCTGTTCGAAATAGCCGAGATTTGAAGGGGGCTCAACCCACACCACATACGTCCTGACTCGTAATACAATTCCCAACATAGAATATATACTTAGTATAAACAACTGGGGTACAGTCTTCCCCAGTTTAAAACAAAATCTTACTTCAAAATAACATTTCTAAAATTCCCTTCTGGATTACGTAAGGGAATGAAGACATTAAATATCTTGTTTCATGTAATATATTCTATGATGGGTACAGATTAAAAAAAATCATTACAATTTATTTTGGAATTACAACATAGCACCAAAAGAGTACTTTTTCTTTTACCAGTTTGAGGTATGAAAATTTGATATAAAAATGGCGAGTTGTGTTTTTTACCTGATGATTAAGAATTTTTTAATAATTGTTTTTACAGAAACTACGCCAGATTTGGTTGGTGAACAGTTAGAATGAACCAAAGCCTGGTAAATGAATCACCTTAGTGTGTTATCCATGAAACAGAATTGGCAATCTCATTATTGGAATCGTTTTTTTTTAAAGGCAAATAACTAAAATCCGATGTTTAAAAAAAACTTTTCTGATTGGGGTGAACTCAGATCTAAAGTGCATAGCAATGAAGTTGCAAGGTTAGTGCATAGGGCGAAGGGTGAACAAATATCCCACTGCATGGAGTAACAGATTTTGTTTTAAAATTCCAGCTATCTATACCCACTTCTGGTACGGACCCGTGACAGTCGGGAAAGCTGTCGATGTCAGGGTGGTGACCGTGCTCGTGGACGGCGTAGGGGCGCCCTTCGTTGGTACCTTCTTGGAGTCTGTGTTGTACTTAATCTTAGTCTTGTCTGGAATCACAGTGTCGTCGCTGGTGGAGAGGCGCCGCTTACGACCTTTACGCGGGGGTGGGGTCTCCCCGTTGAGACGCGCCGTTTCCTCAGCTTCTTCCTGTCGCGCCTGCATCTTACGCTCGTACTCCTCCAGCCCATGGTGACGGAAGTTCATGTGCTTGTGCTGGTAGAAGACAAGACTGATGCGGGTGGGATGTTGTCGCACTGGCTTGATGAGTGACGTGGTAGCGTGGAGCTCCCGCTTTGCAACTTCAAAGAGGACCGAGCCGTGGGTGAGAGCAATAGCCACACCTCCGATTGTTGGGTCTCGGAAGCACTCTTCGCTGTCCGAGGTGCACTCCACTTCTGTGGGCTCTTCATGTTTAGGAGAGGGCTGAGGTAGAAGAGCTGAGGCAACTGGGACTGGAGTGCTTGGGTTTGAACCCCCTGCTTCCATCATCCGGAGATGCTCCGCTATAGTCTTGGTCTTCTCATGCTGTTGCTGTTGTTGGGAGGCGGAGCCTGAGGCAGAGGCTTCATGTAACCTTGGGTAAGGCTTGGTATCATGGGGTGGATAGCTCTGGGAGAGGTCACGGCGGGTGCTATTGTGGTCTGGGTGACCTTGCTGTTGTTGCTGTTGCTGTTGCTGCTGCTGCTGCTGCTGGTACATTGCGTATTTGTGGCTGTCTGATGAATTCCTTTGTGCATCATGCGGTCTGCCCTGCGAAGCTTGCCCACCTTCACGGTGACTGAAGTTGGGATAGTCTCGATGTTGGTGACTGGCTTCTGGCGGGAATGCACTTCTTGGATCACTTGAGGACTTTCCCCGCTCATGAAACGCAGACCCAAACGGAGGCGTCCCCTGGCTGGGGTAGGAGGGGTGGTGCTCCTGGGATGGGGTGCTCTCCCGGGAGGGGCTGTTCTGAAAGACTGGCGGCCTCCAAATGCTGTCTTTGGGACCAGAGTGGGTGGTGGTTGGATGATGCCCAAGATCCTGCCTCAGACCGTTGGACATTAGACTCTGGGAATATTTGGAGTCTGCAGACGAGGCGGCTGCATTTGGTCGCGGTGTATGGTGGTCTCTGCTCAAGTCCAATTGCTCTCCCCGTGAGCTACCGTATGCTGCAGCAGCCGCAGCAGCTGCTGCAGCTGCAGCAGGATGCTGAGGGCCGTACTTCATACCATACGCACTGTACATGGCGTCTCGCTCACTCCGTCCTTGTTTCATTAAGTTCCCTAATTGGTTCATATCAGGTTTCACATCCTCCATTGGAAGTCCGCTATAGTGTGGATACCTCATGTAGGCATGCGCTACACCCGCCATGTACGGGTCATTGGCGTACTGGCTCATGAAACGTGCCAGAGCAGGGTTCTGTTGAAGCTGCTCATGAGTTGCTAGCCCGACCATGCCCGGATGGGCGTACTGGGGTAAGAACATCCTCGCCTGGTGTGGGTACATTCGTGCCCAGTCAGGATGCATCGCCGCTGCTTGGGCGGCCTGAGCCGCAGCAGCGTTCATTTGCATGGCTTCCCGCTGCATACTCTCATACATCATGGGGTGTAATCCGTGCATCTCGGGCCTCAGCCCAGCCGCAGCGGCCAGCCCACTGGGCGTCATCTCCACTCCGGGCCATGCTGCCCGGACCTGCTCTACACTCTGCTGGTAGTGTGACCACAGATGTGGTGGAATCTGCATGATCTGAACAGCTGCTGATGATGCCGCTGCCTCTTGCTTGCTGGTCGGCTTCCCAGAACTCTTCCCCTCGGCAGCTTCCTTTGTCGGCGTGAAACTAGAACTCGCACTGTGATTACTTTGGTGGTTGCTACCCTGAGGCGTTGCTGCCCTGGCGGCTGCGGCTGCAGCGGCTGCTGCAGCTGCTGCAGCACCCTTTCCTCTACTCGGACTGTTCTTATCACCATGACTGTGTCGATTGCCTCGGACCTGCGCCCCCTTTGGAATGACAGGATCCTGCTTCGGCCTCATCCTCGCCTTGTGGCGATAGTGTGTCAAGACTTCAATGGCATTACGTCTCACCTTCTCTTGTTGAGCCTCGACACTGCCGTACTCGTCTGTGTTGTCAAGGTAGTAAAGAGGCAGCACGTGCAGCTGCTCGTCGCCAGGGTCAGGCAGTCTGTCACGGATCTCTGATTTTGTTAATGTCACCACCTGCAGCACAAAGAAAATGAACATTCAGATTGCAATTAGCTTCCTGCAGTTGGATCTTTTTTAAGTAGGATTTGAAACTTTGCATGGTGGGAGAATAGTCAGCTAAGGTTTGCGGTAGCACTATGTGTAAATCTCTTTGAGTAGTGTTGGTTCTGAAATGAACCGGTGGTTGACAACCCTTTACTTCCTGAAATTGATCAGAGCATACTGATCAAAGCGATTTTGTTATTTACATTGGAAGATTTCAAAAGAAACTAATTGGGCCCAAGACTCCCTTGGCCAAATTTCATGGCATTTGTAAATCAGAAAAAAAAAGCTAAACATTTGTCTGCTAAGCAAAAAATGCAGGAAACCAGTCACAAGTTGTACATGTGACGTGATTTCTTGGCTGGTAACCTTATTCTGGTAAGAGAAATCTTGCTGTGCTTTGCTACTTTATTAAAAAAATAATCTAAGCAAAACAATATTATGCTTAGCAGAATAAGGTTACCAGCCAATTTTGTCACATATACAATGTGTGACTGGCATCCTGCTTGTTATTTCTAATCAGGGATTTTTTAAGCAGTATTTTCTGCTTAAGCAGCTCTATGAAATTAGTCTTGAAGTGTTCTTCAAGCTCAAAGACTTACCACAGTGCAGCCGTTGTTCATGTTCTGCTGATCTCTGTGGGCGTGCGCGCAGAAATCCATGCAAGATGTGACACCTGAGAACGGCCGTCCCTCACGCATTCCAAGACGGCATTCTGAGCCTTTCTTCTCAAACAAAACCTGAGATAAATGGAAGAGGAAATGTGTTATCATGGAACTCTGCAAAATATTTCACTTCATGAAAGCTTACTTGCATAACGGGTTTACAAAAGAGGGATAAAACCACGTTTCCCGCAGGCACTTAGTCTTTTAAAGGCAGTGGACACTATTGGTATTTGTCAAAGACTAGCCTTCACAGTTGGTGTATCTCAACATATGCATAAAATAACTAACCTGTGAAAATTTGAGCTTAATCGGTCATCAAAGTTGCAAGATAATAATGAAAGAAGAAAACACCCTTGTCACAAGAAGTTGTGTGCGATTTGATGGTTGATTTCGAGACCTCAAGTTCTATATCTGAGGTCTCGAAATCAAATTCGTGGAAAATTACTTCTCTCTTGGAAACTATGGCACTTCAGAGGGAGCCGTTTCTCACAATGTTTTATACTATCAACCTCTCCCTATTACTCGTCATCAAGAAAGGTTTTATGCAGATAATTTTTTTGAGTAATTACCAATAGTGTCCATTGCCAAGGGACACCAAGGCCAAGACTAGGGAAAAAAAAAAGAGGCCATGGCCTTCGTGTAATTCATAATAACAAAATATACCACCTATTTTCCAAAACGATCAAATGCACCTAGCAATAAAACAACCAAAATACATACTAACAATAGACATACCAGTCAGAAAAGAAAGAAAACATTGTAGCAACATAGCCTGGACAAAATTTACAGCAAATTCTAAAAATATACCTTCATATATATAATTTTAGGCCTGCTAAAAGTAAAATCCTCCTGTAGCATTACAAATAGAGCTTGAACAATGAGGTTAGTACAGTTTTACACCAAACATACATTGGAAATATAATTTAAGAATATCAAAATTCAAGAGGAAATACATCCAGCACAATGAAAAACAATGAAGATTGACTTGAGTGAACAAATCAATAAGACCACTGGTGAAATCACCAAATTATTAGAACAACAAAATGTGAAGGAAAATGTATAATAGCCCAGGATGATCGAGGGCGGCCTCTACATATAGGTCTCTTCCAGCCAGGAGCCGGTGCTAGGCCTTCCCCTGGTGGCGATGCTTAGAGCTTTATTAGTTGGGATGTTGTCAGCTAGGCGAGCGACATGACCGAAGCAGGCAGAGCGACGGCTGAAACCAAACTAATATAACTGAATACTTTGGACACGTACCTGATTATTGTAGGAATCGGGTGCAATCTGTTTGTACAGCGGGGATATATCGGTGGCTAATCGCTGGAAATGGTGTTCAAGTACTTCCTCCTAAAAACAAAACCAGATAACGAGAGAAGAACAGTTAGATTTAATAGATGTTAAAATTGGATTAGGGATAAAGAATATTAATTTTGGTTTTACCCATAAACACCGATGTGTGTTAGCACTTTTTACTCAGTACTTTGCCCGAGTTCTGTGAAACATCACAGGCATATTACTCAGGTGGGATTGGAATCCACGACCTTGGCAAGTCTAGAGAAGTGTCTGACCAACTACTGAGTATACAGTGCCAACACACATCACTGTACATGGGTAATACCAAAGTTGATAATAATTAGATTGTTAAGAATGCTGCTACTATTAGTCAAACATTAACCAGTCTAGGCTGGTTCCCTGTCTTCATTCTATTAAAATGAAGCCAGGTTTGACTACATGGGTTTCCCCTATAGGAAATTTTCCTCCCACTTCTAAGACTAAAATTCCTTTGTTGTCTTCTATACAAAAAGTTGGTGTGATGTTTCCCTAAGGATGCTTTGCCGACTATATAATTCAGATTCATGGTTTTGGGATTTGTAAAGAAAATTTTGATTCAAAGGTTGATTCATCTGTTGTACCTTTTCACTGTCATTGTTGTCTTGCAGCTTGAACTTTTTTGGAGTCTTGCTGCGTGCAAACTTGCAGCTGTTATAATACATCGACCACGAACAGCCGAACGAGAATGACGCCCCGCAAGACTCCGGATCAAAGCCCTGGCAGGCACAGGTTCTCCTTTGAGGGTGAAAGAAAAAAACTGTATTAATAAATAGATAAATTAACTACGTGAAGCTTCAAGTTAACATGAGCTTTGGAAGTGTGCTTTGATCAGCGAACAACGGGAGACTTTTGAGACACTGGCAACAGCAGTCATCCTGGTTCTTTTTTGGGGGGCTCTTAGCGTATGCAACTCTAAGCTTACGCATACATGCTCAGTATTGAGCAGGTAAGTCTGAGCAAGCGCACTACTGGCCCGAACTACGAAAAAGGTCTGTCCAAAAAAATCCCATTGCTGACCGGAAAAGAGTGCTGTTCCTTCATCGAATCATCTACTAGTCATGAGAATGCGATACAAAATCGCAACAAATAATTCGCAACAGTTGAGCTGTGTTCCAACTCCTCAAAACACTCGCAGCGAAGACAGCCATTTGATGTCAACATTCGCTTCGCATTTCATGAAGTATGTACAAGGCTAGACATCCGTGGATAGAAATGAAACACTTACTCTTCATTTACAGCACATCTCCGCACTGTCGGGATGGCCCCGTTGGGTAGCATCCGTGTCAGGAGGTCATACGTGTCATCTGCCTCCTTCCTCGCGCAGCCGTCCCACGCAACCAGCGCGATGACGATGTAGGCCGTCTCGCAATGGTGGCCGGGACGATTCCGCACCAGGACCAAGATCTTCTCCTCTAAACCTGAACGCCGCAGGATCTGGAAAATTAAATCAAGAAATATTCTCATCGATGTTCATCTTTTTCTACCTGGATGATCCTCTTTCTCTTTCTTTACATTTCTGGGAAAGAGAACCGTCTCTCACCTCAATTAGCCTTCTTGAGGTATGGTGGATACTATAAGAGTGCACTGTTTGGTTCGGGTGGACACGGACAGATTTACCCAAACCTAAAAATGTCTTAACTTTGTGTCCACCATATCTCAAAATGGCTTATGAAAAGTACTTTGTTTGGGTAGTTTTTAATAAACTAACCCCAAAACAAAGATCTGCATTCCTTGCAGAAAAAAATATACCGACGTGCCTATAGGGATGATGAAGCAGTATTATAAGAACTCTGTATTATTATTTCAGATCGGTGATTTTTATAACATGTGTCTGGTCTTACCCACTTAGCGATGGGACATCCCGCACTGCTCTTGCCTTCCTTTCCAGAGAAGACCAGCTTCTCCAGGCGAATGCAGCTACCTTTGTGTCCATACCTGTCAACAAACCAGAATGGATAACAAATGAATGATATGGGATTTGAAGCATTGCATGGTGAGGCATCAATGTATATTTGGCTTGAGATAATACCACATACAATTCTACTTGCTGGGTAGATTATGTTCTTTTGAGATTTTGTCTTGCTTTATACTCTTATTATAACATCCCTTACTTTCATTGGTTTAGGGCGCCACATGATGTCTTAGTTTTACTAGAAACGGCGGCCGTGTGATAGTGCATCGTTTGCCGTGTGATAGTCCGACGACTAACACACGGCCTGAAGTACCCAGACGCCTTTTTACCAAACTAGAACCCAATCAGTGGTGCGTCTGTATATCTGAAACCAAATAGTCTGTTGGGGTGTTATAAAACAAATATTGACTACTTTTACTCGTGCTATGGTTAAAACACCGACTCCCTCAGTGATCCCGGACCATTCCAAATAGAACGCTCCGGGGATCACCACGGGAGTCGTAGTTTTAACCATAGCACTCGAAGCAGTAAATATTTGTATACTAGTGCAGAGTAGGCAGACTTCGGGAGACTTCTCTACTACTGCCGTAGTAGAATATAAAGCAAGAGTTTCCCATCACAGAGAATGAGTGAGATGATGAGACAACCACCTACCTCTTCTCGACAAGCTCTCTGATGGCTTGAACTGACCGTCCTGATCCAAGATGTGTGTAGTACGGTGCTTCATCGCGATCATTCTCTGTGTAGCAAAATAAAACACAATTTGAGTTTAGTGGCACGGTTGTAAGCTTCTTGTTTCAAAAACGGGCATATCTAGAAAATATGTAGAACTAATAAAAAATCCTTCAGAGATTTTCCCTCTAGTTTTTACTAGAATTTAATGCATTAAGTAAGACTGGACCTCTGATGTTTAAGGTAAAACGCCCAACAAAACAATAAAACGCACAGATGTGTACGTGGGGCGCACAGGTTTGGCCAGTGAACGGCTGTTTTTTTTTACCTCTAGGTGAGGGCGCCCTACTGATATGACATCATGTGCAACATTAGAATATCCAGAGAGTGTAAGTTGAACTCACCTAAGCATCCACAATCAGGCATCTCCTCTTTCTGGTCATCCTCCAGCATCTTACGGTGCAACTCAGCTGGCGTCAACTTCCGCGGCGTCAAGTCCTTGTCTGTGGGTTTGATCTCCGTCTTCTCCTCTCTGGGCGCGGGCTTTGTCGACGACGCCAACAGCGTTTGGCTGGGAAGAGGGAATAGGGACCTACCGGTGGATTTCATCCCGGCCGAAGCTGATATACCGCTCTGCGAGGTCGATGGCATGACACCTGGTACTGGCATGCCCGGGAAGGCACCGGTGCACATGGAAATCGGAGGTAGCGTCACCCCGAGTCTACTCTGCTCCAATTTGGGAAGCTTGGATTCTGATTTTGACTTGTCCGACTTGTGAGACTTGTGCTTCTTCTCCGACGGCTCTGACTTGGTATGCGTCTGAACCGCCGAGACCGATGGGGATGGCGATTCCGAGGATGGGCCGCTACTGGGTAGAAAGGTTGGTAGTGAGCGCTTTTCATGAGGGCGCTGTTCGTGCAGTCGCGGTTCGTGATTCCCTGAGAAGTGCGTGGGTGGGAAGGGAAAGTGCCTTGCTGATATTGAGGAGCTTAGGGAAAGAAGGGATTCAGCAGCATCTGCAGGAGACAGTGCTTTTCTCTCCATGGAGGGGGATTGCGATAACACTGGGGTTGTGATGCTGTTACCTTTGTAGTCAGGTGTACTCCTGTCCTGAGTGTGGTTGATGGCAGCTGCTGACTCGGCTTGCTTGGAAGAACCAAGTGTTGGAAAGGTGAAGGAAGATGGGTAGGACTGTAGGCTGGTCGGACGGGGGTGACCGCTGTTCAGCATTGGTGGTTGTGCTTCCTTTGCGGCCGAACTCTGCATCTGGAGCTTCTTGTCAAAGTAATGTCCGTGCATGGGTGGCGACGGGCTCCCCGTGGGCTTACTGGATGCTGTAATGGGTGCCACTGGGTAACTTGGACCCTTTGCTGATGGCGGGTTGGTCATTGCATTGTCTGGCTTTGCAGCTGCAGCATAGGCGTACTTTGCATGAGGGTGGTGGTGATGAAGTGGGTGGGCGGGTACAGGGATACCCATTGGCTCCCCGGGTTCTTTCTTTACCTGGGGTCCGTCACTCCCCGCCTCCTTTGGCTCCCTCCGCCCTTCCCCTAACCTGTCCCCTACGTTGGGTTTTGTCAGCTCCGTCTGAGGGAAGTGGTTCATTTTGGGGTAGCCTTCGGTCCCGCTGAACCCGTTCACTAGGGGAGGGGCGGGGGGCCAGTTCATGTTGGGAGCGGGTTGGCCCGAGGGGTCCTGTTTGATGAAGTCCGGGGCGGTACTGTTGTGCATTGGAAGGGTGGTGGTTGGCGAGTTGTGGTTCTCCGAAGGGCCATTCTGCATTTGAAGAAAAAAAAGCAAAGCAGATATTTAGTTGAAAATTTCAACAGTACAGTTAGCGCTCCAAGAACCAGAGTTTATAAATAAATTTAAAGCATTGCTTGCCCATGGATCTGACAAAATAGTTTAGTTGTGCTGCGGCAATTTGTTGTACATTTTAAGTACATTTCCAGAGTTACATCATGAGATGCAGTCCCTAATCTTTTATTGAATTTAAAGAAAATTCCTGGAATGGCAGACATGCGTCTTCAGGGACTGGCTAAAAACAACCGCGATGACTTAAGATGCTGGTCAGACATAAAATATCTTAGTTGAAGGTCTTTGTGCACTAACAAAATGTTTGTTTAAAATATAGGGTTACTGCTAACAAAAAAAAATCTAAAACTGGATCCAGATCTTACAATTGTTTTCACATGCCAGGCTGACATTCTTAAAAAAGTCAATTAAAATTTTAGGACTACGATGTTGTCAAAGGGTGTCCAATTTTGCTGGAGCTAACCAACTTAATCTCATCATTTTGTTTTTGACATTTACAAATCCTGCATTATCTTTCTTTAAGGCCAGCCGAATTCTAAATATATAACAAAATAAACCAATAAAAAAAAAAAAAAGACAAGGGCAACGGATAAATTCACTAACAACCCAACAGAAATCTATCCTTCTCGAAATCCTTTCGGTGGTGCAACCACTCAAAATGACACACTCTCCCCTCCTCTTTCTCTTTAAGTCCAGGATCACGCTCGGGTTTCGCATTAAGCCCTCCATGAATTCCAATTAATATCATCGATAATGTGTCGCTAAATCGCCGACGAAGTACGAACTGATATTAAAATGTGGGCAGGCGTGGAGTAGGGGACGGTATAAAAAGAGTGGAGAGCCAGGGAAGAAATAAAAAAAAGTGAAGAGGGAGAGGAAAAAAAGAAGAGTGGAAAGGCAGGAGGTATATTGATGGAACATGATGAGATTGGAAATGGCAAAGGGTTTGGGTTCGGGGGGGGGGGGGGGGGGGGGGTAATCGGTTTTGCGTGCTTGTCTTTTCTCCAAGCAATCACCTGCTATCTTTTTTTTAAGGCCTTGAGGGGAAACGACTGTATGACGCAAGAGGCGACGGTGAATCTGATCCTCCAACTCATGGTAGTCAATATGTAGAGGTTTATCTTTTTGCAAAATGGTCAAAAATGCAGTAAGGTTTTCCTTGGGTTACTAAATAGGCAGGTTTCTTAAACGTTGCTATTGTACTCAATTGTAGTTGTTTGATCTTTAAGCATGTTAATAATGTAATTTGTTAAATAAAAGTCCATAATCTAAACTGTTTTTATTTTGTCAGAAACTTGATTTCTTACATATATAATCACACTTGTTGTTACTTCCAGATAATCTGTTCAGTTTTCATTATTTAGTAATCATATTTGTTTCACTTTTTTCAGTAAAATCTGAAGGTGAAGAAAGATAAATAAAAAACAACAACAAACTGAAATCAGGGAACAAAATCTCATCCAGCTTGAACAAATCAGGGAACAAAATCTCATCCAGCTTGAACAAAAAAATGTTGTCTGAAAAGTGTAATAAATATTTTGTTACATTTTTGGGGGTAAAAATAAAAAATGAAATAAAAGTTAAAACAATTTAAATTACATTATTCAATCCAAACCTGGAAAAGAAAACCAAAAACAAAGGATAAAAAAAAACCGCACACACACACAACTAAACCTCAAGCTTAATTTTACACTACTATGACAGACCTTGGAGATAAAAAAATATATATAAATATTCATTGTGCTCCCGCTCTGTTGTCTTTGTGCCTTTGGCAATTTCCGTGACTCATATTAAAACATGTGCTATATAGCTTCACCATCGAAACAAGCTGCCGATCTAAAGATTATTATGCGCTGTAACACGCTGTTATTAATACCCCTGTGTGTGTGTGTTCCGCTGGAAAAGAATCGCATAATGAGGTCGGCTTAGCAAGTTGACCTTTGGTATTAAAAATATAGTAATAAATAGAAGAGAAAATTGTTGTCATTATGTGTGTGTGTTCATCCACGCAGATGATGCGTGCCGCATTGTGCACTGTGGATGAAGGGAGTGCAAATGTGTGTGCTTAGTAAATGATGGTGATATTATGTTTTACAATAATCTGATCGGACTATCACAAATTTGGGGTTAAAAGTCACTGCTGTTCTGCACATAAACACTATTCTGTCAGTAGAGCTGATGTTTTTTTCCTCTTCTTTTTATCTGATTGTTCATTCACGGAAAAACATTTATGTACAATATCCTTTGGACTTGCATCTGATTTCATAAACTAGGATTAATCCTGTCTTCAGTTAGGATGGGTTCAATGCGTCCTAACGTCTATGGGTTGAGGAACTAAACTTGACCTAAGTCCTAAGAGTAATCTGAATTTTGTAAAAATGTTTTTTTTTTAATTTTTTTTTTTTAGCATTAAGCCTACTTGTACCTGGATACAATAATAGTGTACTACACATGTATACATGAGGAACTACATGTACATGTACAATGTACACAAACAATGTTTAATAATCCTGAACCCCTAAAGACCTACATGGTACAATCCACATAATGTTATGTAAATTTATTCAAATGATGTGATAGTCGTTCCCAATCACAGGTAATGCAAACCCTTATTAAATCAATACAATCCAGCTGCATGCATAATGGACACACAGTATTTAATCATCCTGTTACAAGGGTACTATAAATTCACTATCAGTATCACACATTTTTGTTGTGCATGTTTGAAAATGACACTGCTGTGTTGAAAATAAGGAACTTCCTGTCAGTAAAAGTGTTGTGTCCGGTTGGGACAAGCCAGGGAATTAATCTATGTTCCTTCCTGGTCAACACACACATTGCGGATTGCACTTAAATTATATTCAACCATGCACTGCCATCGATTATTTTTTTTAAATCAAAATTTTAAAACCACATAAAATAATGAGATTGTTCACATTATTATTATTATTATAATCAGCTGTTATGGCACAACAGTGCAACAACACTTCTAGATGGACTTGGAGTAACAATTAAGCAAAGCATTGACTGGGACTTTTAAGACCTGCTGTCCCACATCTGTTTGTATAGCAAATTTATTTTGATATATACAATAATATATGAAAATAATATAGGGCTACAATATGCCTGATTGTTTTGGGAGTCACTAGGATTACTCTAACCATAACTATCCTGTGTGTCATACAGTGTAGTGCGCATTTGAGGCGACGCAGCAGCTACACGCTTACATGGACTTTATTTTTGACATCCAATTTAAGACTTTCCAATTTAAGACTTTCCAATTTAAGACTTTCCAAAATGGAGAGCATGGCAGTAACTAAGGCCAAACTTCCATAATTTGTGTCCAGAATCCTGAAAGAAAAATCACAGGGAAAACCTTGGAGTGCACTAGGTTTATAATGTACGCTGATATCTGCATGAACTGCATACATGTTAAAGAGTGAGCTTGTACAAACAGTCTTAAGTAAACTTTAAATACGCTTTGATTATGTAATTCAGTGATAACATTCTTATTGATTGGTATTGCAGTTCGTTTGGTCCCAACTCATGTGAGCTAATGAGCAGTTTTAAGGTCTCAATTTTTTGTTTTGTGTGTGTGTGCAGGGAACTACATAGCACTATGCTACAACTTACTGTTGGTTTAGAAAGCGGCCTTCAAGTGGCAGAGACTAATGATTGTTTGTGAGAAGATTTCACTAGGGACCTTGGGCAGTCCAAACAAAGTTGTCCTTTCACACAAAGTGCAATTTGTAAAATGTCACAACCATGCTAAAACGAAGAACAGGACACCTGCTAAACTGCTGTCATGTGACGACACTTGGTGGAGAGCAGACCTACAACATGTATTTGTAAAGCCTGGTTCATACTTCCTGCAAATGCGATGTAACAAATTCGCAAACGTACAATTTGGAAGAGCTGTAGGCAACTCTTCTAAATTGTCCTGAAACAGTCCTCCTCCCCCCCCCCCAAAAAAAAAAAAAATACAATAAGCTATTGTAGGCCTAATCATTTTATTAAAAATATCAAAAATATTAAATGCCTGGATCAGTTTAAATTTGTTTTTGATCATCTTTAATAATTAGATGATATTTGCTTTCCAACAGATATTTTAATTGGCGTCAAGTATTGTCAACAGTGCATGACGCAAAGAAAGCACAAATGTAAGTAATAATAGTTGTGTTTCTTTCTTTGAATAAATACCGTTGGAAATATCAATATTTTCCTTACGTTTAAAGTTCTACTTGATTGCAACCCGCACCCCTCTAAACTCTTTGTATAATGATTAACTTTGGACGGTTCTTACAGTAAGTCATCCACAACACAACTTCTTGGAAACCTTCCTTTTTTTTCCCATCCAGATTATACATGATCCTTCTTGAAAATGGTGTCCCATACCACCAATAAACGAGCAATCCACAATTGACAATGTATGCTTCATGCCCCTGGGAGATTACACTCAGACACTTGCACCCCCATCAACCCTGGCCTGGACCAGGAGGGTACTCTCTCCTTAACGAGATGGCTAGACAGCAGTTACACCAGACACAACAATGAGCAGCAATACACCAGCGTTCTCTCGTAACAGTTCCTGGTCCGCTGGCCAAATGCCAGTTAAAACACCCGAGGACCAGTCAATATTCTCTCCAAGTGGTTCGGTTGGCTAGCTCATTGTTGAAAATGTCCCAATTAATATCAAGTACAGAAAGCGAAAAAGCTGGACAAAAGAAGAAACTAGTATAAATAAATAGTAATCTTGCGGGTACCACCATGTGTATTTCTTTAAGGGTGAGTGTTGGCTCTGAAAAGAGCCGGTTGAATCTCGACGTTTCGAACAGTATACTCTGCTCGTCTTCAGAGCCAACACTCACCCTAAGAGATTTTCACATGGTTTTACCCGCAAGTTTACTATTTATTTGTAGTTTCTTCTTATGTCTCAACACCATGCAAAGCTTCAAACAATACTAAGCTGGACAAAGTGAAGGAGACGGAGGAGTGAGGACTACTGAAATGACAAGCTAACTTGTCCTGCTGGCTAGTCACTGAAACTGTCAGTGCACCATTCTCATCACCCTGGCTACCAGCTAAATCCTCCTACATGTACAGCATAACAAAGGGACAACCCACTGGTGCCCTGCTGCTGACCCATGGCCCTTGGCCTTTAAGGATGAAAAGGGGGGGGGGGGTATATCGACAGAGGCTCCACATGATTCAATCTCTTCCTCCAGCACCAATCAAAACAAAATTATCACTGTGGTTCCCAAAAGCCTAAGCGCCACAGAGAGAGACAAACGTGTTGTCAGCTGCAGCCAGCCCTCGGGTTTTATACATAAACACACCTGCTAGCTGATTAATAACCCTTGACCTTTAGCAAATACAAATATTTGATCGTATACGTTGTTGGGCTGAGAGTAAAGGCTGACCTGGGCGCAATTTCATAAAGCTGTTAAGCAGAAAATACTGCTTGACAAATTTCTTTGCTTAGCAAATATTCAGTTGGGCACAAGCCACAACAAGGCCAACTCAATGTAACAAGGGATGTTAACCCTTTTCTGCTATATAAGCAATAATATTCTGTGCTTAGTAAGTCTTTGTGCTTACAGGCTTTATGAAATTGGGCCCTCATATATCTCCACCCCCCCCCCCCCCCCCCAACCATCTCCACAATTTCATTAGATTGATTGTCTTCCAATGCCGGCAGGGAAAGGATGCTGTGCTAATACAAATAACTGGACTAGAAAATTACTCTTGAAATTGAAAAAAGTATAAGACACAAGCGGAGCACAAAGTGCACATGAATTGGATCCTGCATCCTTGATCTTTGTCTACACATGAAAGCACAAGTCCGCAGGAAAACAGTGAAAATGTGCAATGTTGATGTTCAGGGGATTATTTCGTCCAGCAGTTTTGCATAGCAGTACATTTACAGTAGACACAACTTCTTTTGCACACTGAATGCTCATATTGAGCAGCAAATCCTGAATTTTGAGTAGCAATTGAAACACTTTGTGTAGCATTTTGCTCTGCTATGTACACAGGAAATCATTCACTGACATTCATTTGTAAAGTACAGGTAGATGTTTACTGTAAAGCGGGAGAAACGAAACCAATGTTCAGTACAAACAAGAACAAATAGTAAACTAACTGTAAACTTTATGTTGCATTTCATTTCCTTGTTTGTGCAAGCCAAATATTCTCAATTGATATAATATAGGTGCCCTTTGTCTCCACTGGAAACGCATTCACATGTGATCGACTGTTTGCATAATGTGTTCAAATGTGTTTCAATGTTTGTCACTGCCAACAAATCAACTTAGACAAGAAATACCTCAATTGGCAAAAACAGGTTACCGGACAAAAACCATTCCAGAAAGAACAATGAATGGACAATGACGTCTTTATAAACACTGTTTTCAAAACATCTTTAATTTAATTTTTTTTTTTTTTTTTTTAATGAAAACAAATAATAATATGGGTAAGGAAAGGAGATGACCAAAAGAACAGTTGTGAACAAGTGTAAACTTAAAACCCAAATATCTCTTCCGTCATCCTTGACACAATTCATAGCTATTGGCTGGGATTTCCCAACCCAGATATTTTTAAGTTGGTATAAATAACCGACAAGAACACATACTTCCCGACAACGTAACGTCTCAAAATAACCCGCCTACGCTTCTGATCTAACAGTGCCGCCCAACACATGTTATGAATGACCCAGTTTTATCTGGCTCGTGCCAAATGGGGAAACCCCCCCCTTCAATATGTTGGATACAATCGGGAGTAGACGTGTTTGTCCGACTGACGTTTGCGGTTGCATCACTCCCTGCGGGTTAACTCATTGCCGGAATCATCGAGACCCCCACATTAGCGGAGGTTGCTCACAAGCGCTTTGAGAGTTGATAACCTGACCTTCACCCCCGACGGATCAGCTTAACAAAGCCGCGCTGATTTCCCGATCTTGTTCTGGTCACTATCTTGATTAATGTGATTATGTAATCAAAGACACTGCGCTGGCATAGATTGTTTTCATACTTCACAGCAACGCTCACACAGGACGCTCACACAGGACTGAACAAGCAGTGATTGTCGTTAACCTGTTCAGTGACTGGCCGGCAGGACCGTTAGCTTTTCATTTTACTACTCCGTCAGCTTTTCGTCTTTTAAAGGGCCTTTGGTAGGCGGACCACTGTTGTTAAGGGAAAATTCAATCAGCTACAATCAACATCAACGAATGGGAATGATCAGCTGATCGGAGCCAAAGAATCACAGCGATTGTTACAGACGTTGTGGAGACTCTCAACAAGTTGCAGGGATCTCTTTCTCTGATGGTAGTGATCGACCCACATTTTTGGCAAAGGGCCACCACAAAGGGGATAACCCCTGTCTGGAATAATATGAGGTTTGGGGAAAACCCCGACATGAGGTTAGGGTCGTTACATTTTTTACTACGACTCCAGAGGGCCGTCTCAGGAGTCTAAAAAGGAGACAGCAAAATCAATGCCATCTGACGGAGGGCAGGAACTTTACTAGCATGACAAGACATTTATCTGATCTGATTAACCTTATTGTCCAGTTAAGAGGTGTAGCTTAAGTTTAGATGCAAGTTTAGAAGAAACTTCACAAAGCTGCACGCATTGGGTCCCGGTTGCGCCTAAATGCAGCACAAAACTGTTTCTGTTATCATGTATAGATCACTACAATTATCTTGTCACTGGAGTGGGGGGGGGGTGGGGGGGGGGAGAGGGAGGGTAAGCTAGCTTCTCCCAAAACCACAAGGCCATTAATACACCCAGGATTCACCTTAACGGACTGCATTGCGCAATGTCTGGCTCCATTAAATGATGACCCCAAACGAACTCAACCGGTAACTTACAGAGGACAACGAAGGTCCGTCTGTTCCTCCTGAACACACCTGAACACACCAAAGGGGGTCCTTGATGGGTTCAGGGGAACAAAGGGTGTAGCCAAGGAAACTGGGTGTTAATGGGTGTTAGTGGAGGTCTGTGCACTGTCTGGAGTGGTTCAATATGTAGTAGGCCTTCATGTAATATATGGGCCTTGTTACATGATGCATTTTTGTTACATTCAACTTCAGTCCTGATACTTCACTGAGGCAACGAAGTCAATTGCCTCCATGCCCCCCCCCCCCCATCATAATGGCTTAGTGCCCTTGAAATGCTCCAGTAGAGTGCCCTTGCCCTTTCAAAAACAAAGCTTACAGGCCTGCAACTTGGGAGGCAAATGTAACTGAGCAGCACATCGCTAAAGATTTTTGGGCTGCGCATCCAATGTTGACGACAAGTTTTACTATGGACAAAGACTCCAGTTCCAAAAGATGGCTTCTTCTTCAATGTTTTCAACTAAAGTTTTTAATCATTAATTTTTTTACTCTCTGGGTCTGTCTGTTTTTTTTCTAAATCTTTTTCTTTCAGGTTATTTTTGGCAGTTTTTCTGTTAGGACCCCAGTTGAAATAAGTTAAGTTATTGGCTTTTAGGGCTGTTAATTTTGTGCAGTTTTTCTAGTTTTCTAATTTGGTTGATTTTATTTCTTTGTAACCTCCTGGTGCTGTGTGTGTATTTTTATGTTCTTCATGTTGCATTTTGGTTGGTAAGTAGTTTGCAATCCCAGCTAATTCTATTTTCTCAATTACATTACACCTGATTCAAATCAAATCAAGTCAAATTCAGTTCAAGCTAAAATCCAAATCAAATCAAATCAGATCAAATCAAATAAATTCAACTCAACTCAAATCAGATCAAATCTAAATCAAATTCAAATCAAACCAAATCACACTAAGCGTTCCCATGGCTCTACACTCCACTGACCAGCAGAAAGCAATGACTTCAACACCACAGGACGCAGAAGGCTTTTTCAATAACAGGGATACATATTTGTGAGCTGATTATTGTCTCCACCCATGCATGGAATGCTACTCCAGGAATGCAGTTATGGTTTGGGTAAAACAAAATCTCATAATAAATGCAGGAGAGATGAGGGTACATGTACACAGCCTGTATGTAAATATTATACGCTGTCAGATAGCCAAAAATAGCCTGCATATTTTATGATCTGGACACAAAGCTGGGTCCAATTTCATAGAGCTGTTTAATGGAATACCTGACTCTGTGGTTAGCAATGGTGATCTGGGCCTGCTGGTCCAAAACCTTCTTAATCCTTCACTTTGATAATTGTATATAGCAGGAATTGGGACCGTTAATATAACAAATATAAACAAATTAGATGGAGGTCATTACATTCTGAAGAAATGTTTCCAAGTCTGACAAGACAAGAAGCCTGTTATTAACCTTAAAATGTTGTGCATTATTCGAAAAAGAGCATTACCACCCCCCCCCCAAAAAAAAAATATATGCTCTGCACAGACTGCAACTCCCCCTTGAAGTGTTCCTTGCAAACATAAGCGCTGGAGTCTTGATTGAGAAGACAATATTATCGGATCTCGATAAACTCTCGATGACGTCAAGCCTCGGCCGAGGAGACCTTGGGGGGGGACATGACCCCTGAACGAGGAGCGTAAATATAGCGCGACAAGAGTCTACTTTGTGATTCATGTATAGTATTAACCCAGCGATATTATTCACAAGAAGGGTGCCCTACACTAGCCTGAAGGTATGCTGCAACACCGATGCTGGGAAGGTGATGGCCATTTTAGAAATTACAAAAAGATGAAGGGGAACGAGGAAAAAGAAATCAATTTTATCTCCCTCTTGCCTGGACGGGTACAGCCACTCAGGATATTTCATCTCAGAACAAAATTGCCTGCTGCGACAGCCTTTTAAAACAGCTTGAATTTAACAAGCAAAGAATAGCTTGAATTTAACAAGAAATATTATATTATCTCCTAAATATATCAGCACTGTAATCGTATTTGTTTTAACTGTATTTGTTTTGTTGGCATGATAAATGAGTCTTTGTAAAGCACATACGTATCTGTTTTCTTTATGAATCTAAATTGTGGCAGGGTTTATCTATCAATGTCTAAGATTGCCTTATCAGGGTAATTATATTTTGATATAGATTATATTTGTCAAGTCTTTTTTGTTTTGTTCAGAGTTTGTAACAGTAACTAACGGAATCAGGGTGATCATTTTCAGATAGGCCGAATATTTCTGGAATTGGTTTCATCTGCTGTTGTTTAGTTTTTAAAATTTGGTCAGTGCTTTTGAGGTAGTTTCCAACTAGGGCGCTCTTATATAACTTTATCGCATTTATTTATTTATTAATTTATTGTAAGTTCTACAATGTGTCCAATGTTTTGTTTCCGAGGAAAAACTAGAAGACACCTTACTTCATACTAACCCCTAAAGTAAACTCACAAGGAATGTCCTGGCTATTTATGACGCTGGCCACACAAATTAACACAACACAGTTAACCAGACTGTGGTAAAACAACAATGACTTAAATGTTTCCCCTAAAACAGACCTTAAAGTACTGTATGCTCCCCTTTGCCTGGCCAAAACCCACAGGGAAGAAAACAAAAAAACCTGGCACACTTCTAAAAATGTTCACATTTGACTACTGTACCACAAATAATAAGTCCCCAATAGGGTCTAACTATACCATACCAGAGTATCAAACATGTTCCAAAGGGGCACTGTTTTTTCTTTTGGCTGACAGATGGTGATATGAAACAAACATGACAACAACTGTTGTTTAAGTAGCGGTTAAACACACCCAGGCACACCTCCTGAGAATTTAACAACTCTGGGTGTTGACAGCCGACGGCAAGCCCACAAATTTCTTGAAACTGAAAACTCCCAGCAAGCCCGAATAAACAAAAAAATTATAACAAAATAAAACACAGATTTGCAACTTGAAACTTTGAAAGAAAGAAGAAAAACACACCCAAACAAACAAGAACAGGAAACAACCTTCGACCCTTTCTCTCACCAGAGCTGCCAACATTTGCATTGGCAACAGGGAGATTGTGTTCTACAGTCAGAGAGATGTTAAGAATTAATTTAACAAAGCAAGGAACAAGTTTCCATATTCAGGGAGATTTTTCCAATTCGTTCAACAGAATATGGAAAGATTGCTTTATTTTCAAGTTTGGAAATCCAAAAAGACCAGCTGACAGAAGTCTACAAACGAACCCTTCGGACTTCGAAATTTTGAGATGACGGAAATATCGTGCCTGTAAAAAAACATAAAGGACCGTTTCTTTGTAAGAGTATCAACCACTAACTGGTTGAAGGTCTCCAACACCTCTACTCCAAAAAGGTTGTTTGCTCCTACAAGACCCCGGAGGGACAAGTTCACAACTGCCTGTTACATTACATTTCGTCCAGCGACACCTCCCAGACTGAAGCGATAATTGGTGACTGTTGTATTTAGATGGGTACAAGTTCCCCCCTTCTCTCTGAGTTAGTTATGATAGAGCCAAAAGGGCACTCTGAGTGACTTAGGGTGCCATTCAGCACAGTCAGTGATAACGAATTTCAATTTTTCTTCGACATTGTTGAACAGTGCAAGGGGAGGTCAATAGCAGAGCTATTTTTCACAACTACGAGGTTTTTCGAATTTTATTTAACCAAATAGGGAAAAAGTGTTCATACTCAGGGACATTTTCAAATTTGCTTATTTGACTATGGAAAGATTTGACTATGGAAAGATTGGTTGATTTTCAGTGAACTTTCTGCAGAAGCAGGGAGAGTAATAGCAATGTAGCCACGGTAGCATTCTTATCAAATCGACACCCAACCATCGCCTCTGATAACGGGAGTGCGCAGAATTGACTTTTTTATCAAACATTTCCTGCAGGATATCCTTCGAGATATATCAGGTCCCACAAATTGTTATCTTTTAATGAATTTTCAAGAAGGAAATTCTAATTTCAACATTTGAACAAGAGGGTGAATCTATTCCCCAGGTTGGGTCTCCCAGCCACTACCCCGAAACTCCACGCTGGACAAACCTGTGGAAGCAGGACCAACTATTACGGGAGGGTTTACCTATGGTAATTACTCCAAAAATTAAAGATCATAAAAGATAACTGTAAAAACTACTGGAGAGATGTTGATATTATTATAAAACGTTGTTCGAAACAATAGTTTTAAAGATAGCCTAGAGGTCATTGTTCAAAACCAGCCCTGATACTTCACGACGGCAATTGTCGTCGTTGCCCCTACTGATTGCCGCAATGCCCTTCAAAAACCCAAATTTTTCACGGCAATGATTGCCGTGCCCTTTTCTCATCATTGCCGCCGTGCCCTTCCTCCCGAAAACAAATTATATTTAACGTTGTCAAAGTTCGAAAATAAGCCAAAAAGTCCCGATGTCTGTGTAAATTTCACGCAACGAAATAGACCCCAATTTCACGCACGTAAGGCACAACAGCAGATTTCAGGCCCGTTAGTCGTTGTTCTTTGCGTGCGACAAAAAAATACTCAAAACATCGAACGCTAGAGGGCGTTTCAGAACAAAGCGATAGCGTGAGATTAAACGCCCTCTAGTGGTAAAATTACGCGAACCAACGCTAAACGCCTTGAGACAAAGACTCAACGTGTCTGTGCATGCTGGGATAGTGGTTTTCCCCATGCTTGGTACATGTGATGTACCATCATGTACAGCATAGTCGTCGCGCACCGCATGCATTTATTCTGTCAACATCGTGTCAAAATGGAGCAGTTACGTGGGAATTTTAGCGTCTCTACGAAAAACTACACAACGTGCATGACCAATAGTAGGATTATTTATTGTGTATTGTAAGTAGTTGTTCTTTATTTTGTTGAATTAGATGAATGCTTTCTTTTTTCATTGGGTAACAGTTAGAAAATGGAAAAATTGGAAGAACTATTTTTTACAGGCAACTCAGACTTTTTTTTTCAAACTGCCGTCGTGCCCTTCGCAACTTTTTATGATTGCCGTGATGCCCTTCCAAATTTTTGAAAATTGCCTTGGTGCCCTAAATTTTTACAAAAAGTCAAGGCAAAACTGCCGTGCCCCTTAAAAGCCGAAGTATCAGGGCTGCAAAACAATTAATTGAAAATGAGCAAAAGGCTAAACAGAATATGAGAATGAGAAATGAATATGAGAAAGGCACTTAACAACAATCAGTCATGTTCCAATACAATAAATTCTCATTTAAGAAGAGTATAGAGGACCCTGACCCTGTCTCTAAAAACATTTCACTGTTTGTTTCGTGCTGATAAAAAAGAAATCACAGAGCATGGCAATGGGTACTCATTAAACAAACAGGAAATTCTTTGTTAATAAATGAACTCAACTGAGAGCATATTTTGTTGGGCGGGTGAACTATGCATGGAGTGTTATTCATTCAAAGGTACTGGGCCCAATTTCATAGAGCTGCTTAAGCAGAAAGTTTTGCGAAAGCGAAAAAATCCTTGCTCAGTAAAATCAGATTACTGGCCAAGACTCCACTCAATTGTTATGCTAAGTAAACAACAGCTAAATACCAGTCACAAGCATTGTATATGGCATAAAATTTTTGCCAGTAACATGTGTAAAATAAGCTAGCTATTTTCGTGCTTTTAAAGCGAATTTTTGCTTAAGCAGCTCTATGAAATTGGCCCCAGGTCTACATGTAACCATAAAGGAAAAAAAACACACACACTAAACAACAACAAAACAATTCTTAAAGGGGTAGCTTTTCAGGCAACATGGACAGAATTCTTGGCAATACTGTTTGAACTGAAGCCAAAACTAGATTTGGGAAATCCTTTTTTTTTTCAAATGTAGGCTACAGCAAATTGGATACCTACTTCCAATAATTTCTGGATTCAACCCAGAAACAAATGCACCAAATCAAATGCTCAGTATTACGGATGTAAACAAAATCACTCATCATAAAAATTTTATACAAATAAGTAAATAAAAACAAAATAACAGACTTCAGGTCTTTGTACTTGTTGATCTTGTCGTGACTACTTTAAGTCTAAGTCAAATGACGGTTGTTTGGGAGCAATTTAAACATTTGGCAACAGATTCAGCAGATACCTACCTTTGGAGGGGGAGCTGTAAGCTGCGGAAACGGCTGGTGCCCTGCCTTGGCCCTGCTCAGATTCGTCGAGCCATCCATACCGACCAGGTCGGGTCCCTGTCCAAACCAAGAAAACCAAAAACCGAAAAACCCTAAATGAATTTATAATCCTTTTGAAGAAATCAACAAAGTCTCTGTCGAGGTGTGAACAAAATTCTAGATTACACCTCCCGAAAAGGCAAATATTCCATGTGAGGTTGGTAGTCCTTATGTTTCCATTGCCTGATGCGATTATTAAACATCAACAGCTGATTATGTGTGTACTACGCACGTGGGTTCTCACGATAACATCCATGGACACACTACAAACGTATTTCCTGGACCAAAGCCAAAACAGGCAGAAACATGAATGAATGATAAATGCTCCGCTCAAAACATCAATTTTTTTCTTACGAGAGAAACACGTGTACGATTAGTATCAGTTGGCGCTGTTTTTGTTCTTCTGTCAAGAATTTAACGTTGATTATTCCTGAGAGAGGGTACTGCCATCGCTGAAAACTTCCTTAGCACGGTCCCGGAAAGCTTTCTGATCTCCCACGTGTGACCAGAAGAAAAAAACAGAGAGAGAGAAAACACAAGAAGCAACACAGCAATTGTCAGGAAACCGGGCGCGTCGACTTAAAAATCCACAAGAATTTTTGAATGTCCATGTTGAAGTGGCGGACGGGAATCCTGCGATTTAGGCGGTGTGGAACATGACTTGCTCGCTCCGGAACCGGGGTACACATTGGGTCCCACACTACACAACGTGCCTTACTGTTGTAATGCTGTTATAGCCGGTACGGGGCCTTGTTAGGGTCTCCCATCTGCTTCGTCCACCGAAACAAAGCCGTCCAGAATAGCACGTACACACAAACAGTGCATACACACACAACACACTGAGAGAAAATTCCCTCAACCACAAAAAAGTAAAGCGCTCTGTATTAGGCTTAGGCTGTGTGCACGCTCAGCAAGCCTACTACTAGGTTTCTCTTTAGCTATTCCATGCATAATCAGCCCCGAGTCCAAGGACTGCAATAGAGGGGGGAAGCGTACACAATACCATGCCTTCTGATTGGTCAGGCTTTGTTCCTTGCCATTCAGCCCTGGCCTCATCTGCCTGTCAAGCACCAGACAGACTCTACCATTGGAGGTCATAGGGGTGTAAGTAACCACTGAGGGGGACTTCACTTCAAAAGGTGCACTTTTCCTCCATGCTTTTGTGAATGTGAGTGCAACTTCCCAATATAAAAGTTCAGCATGTGGTCCTGGAACAAGGAGTGATAGTTGGCCATGATAAAGAAAGCAGGCATACTAAAAGTGTGAAAGGCTAACTACTGAACCACAGTGAGGCATGGCTCCTTTAAGACCAATATTGTAAAGAGGTGTTAGGTCATTGGGAAGTAGTACCCTCAGTGCAGATCATGGGGGAGACCCACCTATAATAAGGAGAGACCACATCAAAAGAATAATTTACCTAATAATGGCAGTGGTTGTTGAAAAAACAACAACAACAACAACAACAACGAAACAAAAGAAAAGTACACAGTATGAAGTTAACCTCAAAAGAATAATTTACAAAATAACAGCACTGGTTGTTGTAAAAACAACGATGACGAAACAAAGTACACAAATTAACCTCAACACATGCAACACTCCAACAAATTCCACTCCTAAAAAGCAACAACTTCCAGACGATATCGAAGCTATCCCTTCTCTGGATTCAAATCCTGTCCCACATAAATAGAACAACATTCACCAGAGCTGAACACTCTGTGCTTTGTCTTATTGCAAAGAGGGCGATCCCACAAGAAACAGAAACTGTCCCTGTTGCCAATAAATTTTACCCTTGTTAAAAAAAAACACCACCACCATTAAAACTGGCAGCTGTTTCAACTTTGGCTTATTCACTGCGCAGTATTTTAGTCACCAACGACCTAAACCACACAAAATGAGAGAAAACATTGGCCATTTGTCAGCAATAATTGCACAAATGATCACTGGATTTTTTTTTATCAGGCTCAAGTAATCCAGACTGAAGGATACAGAGGGATGTTATTTGAAAAAGTGAAGCTCCTCTCTCCTACCAAAAAAAAAGAAGAAGCTAAAATTAACAGTTTACGGAGTAAGTCAAATTTCAAGAACTTTAAAAACATAATTTTATCGATTTTATAAACCTGACCTCATGCTAGCTAAACACAGGAAGCTTTTCTAAGCCGCTTATTCTAAATGTGGAGTGGTTAAATTTAGACACAGTAAATCACCCCTTTTTTAATAAAGTAATTAGACTATGAAATAAACTTCCTGTTTTGTCCTGGTAGAAAAGAACATGTAAGAGTTTCGACAAAGTTTAGGGGGAGAATTCTTCGATTAAAGAGGGACTCCAAGGTCAAATAAAGCTTTTTCCACGCAGTTTCAATCCAGACTCTGGTTCGTTCTTTTTAACAGTCCTTGAATTTGGACTTTGAATAAGGGTATGGCAATAGAATATGGGCGTGTCACATAATCCATCCTGTGACCCTGATCTTTAAAAAATGAATGATTTTTAGTGGAAAGCGCCTTGAGGTCTGGCATACGCCTTTCTTAATATTTATGCATGAGGTACGTCACAATGCTAATCCAAAACGAGGCGATGGGCGCAGCCACTGCACGTGATGGGGGACGTGCGCCCATAGCCTCATTTTGGGTAAGAATTATGACGTCATGCATTATAAATATTAAGAGAGGCGTATAAGGCGCTATATAAATACTCTTTTATTATTATTATTATTATTATTATTATTAAAAATGTGATATTTTGTAAACACAAGAAATTCCAGGTTTTGGGAAGTTTTAATGCATGCGCAAGGCCTGTAGTGGGTCCAACCAGCCCGTAAGGAATAGCATGAAGGCCACTGAGGCGATAGGCAGGACTGCCCTGGTCTTGGCCTTGGTGCCCCTTTAAAAGATTCTCATTGACTCATAAGATTTTAAATTGAAGTGCCCTTTGCAAAATGAAAATTGCTTTGCCATTTAAACGATAAAACTCCATGCGTGCTCTCCCCACCCCTGACCAAATAATGACCAAGCTTCAATAAAACCTGACTGAAAAAGGTCCGTGTTGGAACCTTTATAAAGGTCAAGCATAGTTCTACCATGAACTATATATATTGCTCAGTGGTTCGACAGTGACAGTGTTGCCGCGCTTTATGAGGCCTTTATTTTTATCTTTAGAAATCAAACTTGGTTTGGGGTGGGGGCTAATTTATCAGTTACAACCACAAGGAAATGTTTGTGAATGGTGGTTATCTGTCCATGACAGTTTGACAAATTCTGGTGCAGTATCACCTGACCACAGGATTGGTGAAATCTCATGGATGTTGAACACAGGAAAACACAACCGACCACAGAGTGTTTGTTTTATAGAAGTAGTAGTAGTATAAGTAGAAGGAATGAAGGAAAACCAACCAAATCAGGCAGGGACTGATTGAAAACCCAATCCACTTGCAAGGATCCAGTCTGAGGTGGGATTCGAATGGAATAAATGACAATTACTCTAAGTAAAAAGGTTCACAAAATGCACACAAAATTATTGGGCATAAAAATGCTTGTCCCCAAATTTGGCAAGTTCTGCAATTTCATTTGTTATATCCCACAATTAATTACTTACTTGTGTATGTAACCTACAGAAAAAATACAAAAAGACCACAACAAAACCTAAAACACCCCTACAAAAGTCATTGCTATAATTGTAGCTCGCGTTATTTATATTATCTTTTATTTTTTTATAGGCCCCTTTTTTTTAAATTTTATTTTAAAGCACTTTCAACAGCAACAGAATTTTCTAAATAAAATTTAGTAATATAGATGTTCAGGAGATCCCTTGAAAGATCCCTTAACCTCTAACTAACTAAATATTCACATGGCTGGACACCATTACACCACCAAGCTAAATTTACATAACAATAGAAGGGTTCTGCTTGGCAAACTGGCTGCATTGACTGGTGGTGGTAATGGTTAATGAAGTGTGACCCATGGAAAGTGGGGGGGGGGGGGTTATGGTATACAGGCTAGCACTTCCCATTAACCTACTGGTTAATTGGATCAGCAGTTGCATTGGGGGCTAATTAGAGAATAGCCTGGCTGGATGATTATCTTGTTGGGGGGTAATTGTTAACCACACTCTTATGGTGATCATTCACAAGTTAATTAACTCCTGACTGACACTAAACAAGATTTGTGTTTTGTTCCAAACGTCCAAACGTCCATACATGTACAGCATGGAGGAAGAACAGGTTTCTTTTGGGCTCAAATTTACAAGAGTGCAGGGCTTGTAGCTCCAAACTTTTACTGGACCAGAATTGTTTTTACAATACATGAATCAACATGAGAAAAACAGTTTCAAAGCTGTTTCTGGAACAAGCACTAACAAAATATTAATCTCATTTGTCTACAGATGACAAGCTTTACACAAGAAGGTCAGATTGCAAATTAGAGTTCAAACAATTTTTACGATCTCCAATTTGAAGCGAATTTACGACAACACTCGTGGCAGCACAAACACAGCAACATTATACAGCCAATTACAATGAGAACCAAGTCATGGCCACAACTTTGGAGACACAATTTTCTACCCACACTTTACTAGAAAAAACTTGTTTGTAAAAAGAAAAACTAAGCCGAGGAAAACTTTTACCCCAAATAAAAAATTGTATAAATGTTATCTACCCCTAATTGATAGTTGGCATCTGCCTCATGATGCGCAAAATTCAGTTGCTTGTGTGAAGAAAAAAAGGTAAACAAACCATGTCACAATACCCAGTCATAAAATCTTATCCCCCTACGTTCGACAAATGGTACAGTCTGAATTCTCACAAAAGCCCATGGCACATTTATAATGCACAAAGTGTGACTACTCTTATTCATATGTTAATGATATCATTTTTTTCTCTTTCTAAAACCAGTACTTATACTTTTCCCCCCCAGTCTCCTTTCGATTTTTTTATCATCCACAGACAGCGGGGTCCAGCACAGCGAGAGCGGAGTCTCCTACGGGAATAAACACGCTCACACGATCCGTTAACAGGGAATAGATTCTGGATGTGATGTGACCCCTGGACCGTGAACACCGACCGTGTGCCGTATCAGGAGGCACGATTCCAGGATACGTGTGCTGGGGATTTAATTGCGTCTTTGCTTAAGGGATAACCTTTAATGTTCAATGAAAGAAGGGGGGGGGGGGGTGGAGGAAGTTAAACAATGAAGCCATGATAAGAGAAGACATATGCTGGTTTGTCGAGCGAGGAATTCATTTTCAATTACCATAAGACTACGGTGTATGGATTGTGATTGGGAGTGCATTCTAGAACAGCGATTCGTGTCCGTTCCGTAATTAAGCGAAACTTACATGGATCACGATACCATTTTTACTAGGTAAGGTTATGAGTCAACAGTGATTCATTTATTGAGAGAAAACAAATTGAGATTACATTATCTTCAAATAAATAGATTTGTTTCATGTGAAGGAAAGATGAGATCGAATGAAGTTAGATTTTTAATTTAATTGTTTGAAACTGAACTTTTGCAGAAGAAAATATTTATTGCCTCATAAAGGGAACATTTATAAGGGAAAAAAACACAGAAAAATATAGTGCTATATTGATGATGATATATTAGTTAGGTGGGTTTTGAAAAGATTTTATTTGAAACAAGAACACTGCACATACGTACTCAACACACACGCACACAAAAATCCCCACCCCCCCAAAAAAAATGTCAAAACCAATTTATGTCCAGTGCTTTTTTTGTGCCTAAAAAAACACCCCACACACCTGTGACTACCAGCTTGTCTAGCCAGAGAGTTAGTCTGAATCTAAACAGAAAATAACAGTTTCCGAATGGCTCAGTTTTAAACCTTTTCACATACATGTTAGGACAGATAAAGTGGCGAGTCTAAGTGACAGACAGACCCACTTGCTAACACTGCGTGGCAAAATTACATGTTTACCATTTACTGGTAAGCAAATTTGTGTGCTTAGTAGAACAATTTGCATTTTTTTTATTATACGCAATTTCAACACAATTACGGTAAGCAGTGGATAACAGTTTTGAAACTATAGGGCTGCTCTCTGTACAAATTGTAAGCAAAAAATATTTGCTTCCAGTCTTTATTTTCAACTGGTTGGCGGCCAAACAAATTCCCAACTAGAGTGGTTTAGCCTCGAGATAAAAAAATCTTGTTTATTCAATGTTAAACAGAAAAACAAATTATCTTTGGAAAGATAAAAACAAATTCCCCAAGCTTGCAAATTGGACGATAAACAGCAACAATCCATTACTTTATTTCTCAGTTGGCCACACCAGCTGATGCAAGTCATTATGATGTGGATGGCAGGAAGCTCTGACCAGCTTCAGGAAGAGTGACGCAGAACTGCCTTAATGTGATTATAGCGACTAGGGGGAGGGAGGGGGGGGGAGGGAAGGCACACTTAGTGGGATGGGGGAACTGTAAACATGATTCAGTGATACACACACGGTTGATGTTGTGTTATTTATCGGCAACATTTTTTGAAGTAAAAAGGTTACATTTTTTTTGAGGGGAACTACTTTGTGATTTGGGACTGAATTTCAATGGTGAGGTCGGCATAAGTTTCATGAATGCATTTCAGTATGATGAGTACATAAATACAAATAAAATACAATCTGAGATCGGACCACAGGACCCGTATATATACAAATATTTAGGGGGCCTACATTGTTTTTTTAACACGATCATTATTCAGTGATCAGTAGTGTTAATAACTTAAAAAAAAATCCAGAGCTTTCTATATTATTCCTTTGGATAATTTTCCGCGCGTCGCCACCAATTTATCCGCCGTTAATTAACTCCAAAACCACAGAATTTTGTTCTTACCTGAGAAGAAGGGTTACAGCATATGTACATCCAGAAAAAAAGAAAAAGAAAAAGAAAAAAAAGGCCGGAAGTTGGTGGCGAGGTCGTAAAATTTTCCCATTCCTTTTATTACAGCACAAAAAAGGCCAAAATAGGGTGTTATGAAATAGAGAATTAGAGACATTATTATGAATATGGGTCAGTGTGGAAAATTCAGTCAAGAAAATTGAGATGTTGAATAATGATTGATGATTGTTGATCTGAAAAGGAAATAACGGGATAACTTTCCGTATGGCGCCACCACTTTTTCACTCATTTTTACAAAAAGGGATATCTCATTGAGGTAAATAAGATACTATATTATTTCATATCGAATGAAAAAGTGGTGGCGCCATACGGAAGCTTTTCCAAATAACGAATCAGTGAATGTTGTTCAAAATCAAAGAGTCAAGCTTCAAAAATCAAATTATTGTAAAATTACAAACATGAGACAGATTTTAGTCTAAAATTTAGAGCCATGTTTGCATAAACACAGTCACCAATGCTTCACTTTCACCCACATAATCTCAGGTACATCATGATGGAGGGGTACATGAGTTAAGAAGGTCTAATTTGTCTACCAAACACGCACTAGCAAACTTAATAGAGCACAACTTAACTTAAAACTTGCACAAAAACAAGTCAACCTAAAAAAGAAAAAAGTCCGGGACTCCGTGTCGCACATTTTCAACTTGCTTTTTGGGTAACATTTTATACGATTACAAAGCTTAGAATAATGAAATAATCTTACAGTGTATCTCAGCATCTCATGTTGACCACATTTTAGAGCTCTCTCCGGGAAGAAAAAGATAGAAAATCCTCACCAAAAAGCGACTGTTTTTAAGCCCAAATCCAACGCTCAACAGTACCACCAACCGGGTAAGTCACCATGTGTGGTGCTGTATGATGCTTTACTATTGAGGGCGCTGTTCACGATTAGTGTTATTTTTGTAAAGGTGTCAAGCTCGACGACAGAGGGCGCTATTCAACTTTAATGGTGACCTTTTTCAACTAGTACAATTATTTTGTTATGTGTGCTTATGGACATTTTTTTTTATATGCAGGTTTTAAATTCAGCAGTTTGTAGCTTACAGTTCTGCCAGAGTTAAAAACAACTTTTGCAAAGAGAAAAAAGCCTTCTAGACAGCAATCTGCACAACAAAATCTGACTTTACACTACAAAATAATGTGAAATAAAAGAACATTTTTCACAGCAAGGAGGTAAAATTTAGAACATCTCCCAGTAGGGCCTACATGAAACACAACAAATCCCCGACCCTCATCACCAACCAGCCTGTGTCACTCAAGCATGTTTGTTTGGAACAGCAAAAAGCCCATGACAAGGTACCAAAGAAAAAGATGGCATTCTAATTAAAACTTTTTTTGTTGAAAACAACTTTTCTTCACTCTTGCGCACCATTGAGCCAAGCCAAACTTCCAGTTAATCTCCAAGGCAGTACTGATGAGGCAGCATCCAGCAACAGAGTCCTGCACTCTCCTGAAAATGATCAGTGCATACTGATCAAATGATCACTGCATACTGATCGAAACCTTCAGCTGTCAACTACCTGTTCTTTTCAGAACCAACACTATTCAAAAGAGATTTACACATGGCGCTACTGCAAACCTCGACTGATTATACTCCCAACCTGCAAAATTTCAAATCCTACTTAAAACAATACAAGACAAAAAAACAAACAAACTTAACCCTCCTACTCTTTGTACCATTTCTAGCGAATTGACCAACCAATAGAAACCACTCAACTGCGGGGATTAGGTGGCACAAAACTAAACAGTGTACATGTGTGTAGGCCCTACCATGCCTACTGTGTATCTAGTATGCATTAGAACCATGGTGTCCAAAATTAATATTGTCATTGCAGGCTGACAGTAGTTTATCCACCTTTCAAATAAGCAAAACCACAATGGATGTTTTTCAATGGTCAGACAGTATGAGGGTGAAGGGTCGGGCCCATCATTACTTCAGAGCTGGTTTAGAATAATAAAACAATGTTGATACCCAAAAAATAAAATAGTCCAAACTGAAATGTAATTTTGGCTGTCCATTATTTTGGAAGTGTGTGGTTTAACAATGAAAATACTATATGAAGCCTAAAAAGCCAGATGTTTACTTGCCATTTTTTTTATAGGTATAATTATAACTTAAGTTCTGAGATTTGATTTCTTGGTTTCTTCTTTCAACTTTGCCGATAAATTTGATGAGTTAGACTTTCAGTATTGGCAGTATGGCATTTGAACTGGTTGCTAGATTCTTGAAAGCAAGATAATCTTTTGTTAAACCCATTTTGTGGTTTTCAGTTCGATTAAATTGAACCCCTGCTTTGTGCAGACGATTAGTTCAGCTTCAGCCTGAAGTTTAGGTTATTAACTTATACCAAAATAGAGCCTCCTTTTTTCTCACCTGTGTTTTCTTTCGAAGTTCCACACACTTTCTCATCTTACAGATTTGGTGTC
Source organism: Asterias rubens (assembly GCF_902459465.1). Classification (NCBI taxonomy): domain Eukaryota; kingdom Metazoa; phylum Echinodermata; class Asteroidea; order Forcipulatida; family Asteriidae; genus Asterias; species Asterias rubens. Next base: position 11,390,942 of record NC_047081.1, read on the forward strand.
CCGTTCGACGGTTCTTGCAGCTGGAACAGTCCCCGCAGTTCTGTTTCGTCATGCACGGCTCGCAGACTCCACATCGCTTTCGCTTCTTCTTCTTGTTTCCGCTACTACTGGACCCGTCCGCCATGTTGCCTGGACTGCAGGCACCGTTGTCACTCTGGTTTGCCGAGAGGGAACCGTCACTCTGGGTAGGGGAGAACATGGAGCTGTCCTTGGGGGAGCCTGGGGACGAACTGGAGCTCGGTAAGGGGCAGGAGCGGGGGATGTCGATCTTAATCGGAGACGAGGATCCGAGTCGCGAAACTGGAAAGATGGGTTGGAAGAGCTGAGATTGCCCTGCACTCGAACTTGCTGGACCAGCTGGTGGTATTCCCGATGTCTGTTTGAGAGACTGAGGGCGCCCTGACGAGTGAAATATCCTGCTATCAGAACCGCCCATGCCCGAATCCGGGCCTGATTTCGGGTCCATGTTTTGCTGCTGTTGTTGGCCGGTTAAAGCCCAGCGGAGTTTCGGGACTGCGATGCCAAACGCAGACGAGTTTGCGTCATGACGCAGCTCCTTTCTCTTTGATGCCGAGCTGCTGGTCTCGGAGTCCCGGGAGGAGGAGTCGGATGTCCCCGGGGAGTTGGGCACCGCCTTGGAAGCTTTCAACGAGGCTCCCAGCCCGGCGTCTAGTGTTTTCTCGATCATGCTCGCGATGGTGAGACCCATGGACATTCCTAAGCCAGGTTTCGGCCGTTTGGGTTTGGGCTCAGCTTTCCTGGCAACTTGATCACAACTATTCTCTGAGCCGTTTTCCTCGACGTGGCTATACCTGAACACTTCTGGTTTGTGATCGGTTGGGGATGATGCCATGGAGTTGCTCCCCACAGCACATCCAACATCAATATTTTCCGAGACTGAAGAATCGCTTTGTCTGCAAGCATTAGAGTTTTTATCAAATTTGGTGTACTTGGTTTCGGGCTCTAGGCCGCCGGCTACGGCGGGCGAATCTCTAGGCGACTTGCCAAGCTTTCGCTTGCCCCCCGTTGACTTTTCCCTCTTTTCCTTCTTAGAGGTGGGTCCGGCTTCTTCCTTGCCGTTCGCGTGTCCGTCAGTCGAGCTTGTTGTCTGTTTGCTTTTCCCACAACAGTTCTTCTTCCCTCTTTCCTTCGGGTGTCTGATGGGAGTTTGATCAAGTATTTCAGGCAATGTGGTGCCGTCGTTTGTATCCATTCTCTTGGTGGTATTGTTATCATTAGAGTCTCTCTCCTCCGACACTCGCGAATTAAAAACAGCTGCATTTTTCATCCTCCGACTCTCCTCCTCCTTCTCTGCCTCTCGCCACTCCTTCAGAAGAGCCTCTTTACGGCTCTCCTCTTTCACTTTCCTCCGTGAGTCAAATTTCACGATGTCCTTTTTGTTCTGACCGGCCTTGGACCCGGTCCTCTTGCCGTCTGAAGCAGCATCCACACCCATCGTCTTCGTCGGCATGGGGACCCTCACCTCGACGTCATCGTTGTCGATATCCACTTCCCAGGGATCGCTCTTTGGGCATTTGCCTGTTTTTGTCGACTGAGGGCGGTATTTCTCATCAGCGGACTGCCCTCTGTCGTCGGTGTTGACGTTGTCCTCGAGCAATGTCCGGCGGATGAGCGCCTCTACAAGGTTCCCGGATGCCATTTGTAGAAACGCCTGACCCTCTCCTGCTTTCAGCATTCTGGAAAATAAACAAGAGACAAAACAAAACAATAAATGAATATTCATTAATATTAAACCCGCTGTCTGTGTCTGACCGCTAGTCCTGCCAATTTCTCTCTCCATATTCTTAAAATTGTCTTGTTCCGGTGTCGCGGCCCAATTTTGTTCTCCAATCGGCGAAGTGTATAGAACTTAGAAGTTTCATTTTCACGCACTCTTTTCACTCAACTGTCAACAATTCATGTTTATTGACCAAATCGGGAGGGGCACACCATGGGACAAACTCCCCAACGACACGGTAGGGCACATCCTAAAATTTATAACTAAGTCATAGAATAAACCACCAGCTTGAACAATATTGTGCACCAAACACAATTGACCAAAAAGGACTAATATGTTGTACTTTGCCTCAAGTGTTAAAATCTGAATTGACGAAACCCATTATAAAAATATCGTCATCGTCTCTCTCTCCTCGTCCTTTCTCAATGGTCCTTCCTAATAAACAGGAATACAAATTAGTTGCACTTTAATGTGTCATAGCGCCCTCAGCGACATCCTTCACTATGACGGATGAGCGTGTAAACACAGCGCAAAACAAAGTAGAACCCGATCATGGTCGGCAAAATGCCGCACACACCGCACCGCGGCTAGCTATAGTTGCTCTAGCAGTCCAACAAAACAAGACACGATAAAGTCATTAGCGATCACGGCGTCGGACTCTCCTTCAATTTGTCATCCCAACACCGCCTTCGCGATGGAATTTATGGTTGCCGGTCCTTGACATATTTGCCCAGCCTGTGGCTGTCGTTAACCCGGGGCTAGAGAGCCGAGTATACAGCCGACCGGTCGACCGCGGTCGCATGCCACGTTACTCCGAGACCAGTAAAAAATAAATAATAATATCTAGGGTAATAATAATGAAATCGTCCTTAAAAAATGGCTTACAAGTGGATGAATTTAGCCTTGGTGTGACGAGTGAATGCATTATAATTGCACGTGGGTATTTTTACGACGCTTCATATAAAATACACGACAGCATAAACAATAATGAGAAGAAAAGAAGAAGAAAAAAAATCACCTATAAAAGAATTTTTTATTCGATTCTGGGTCGGATCAATATTTCTTCCAAGAACGTTGAAGGTCCCTGTTAATAACTCAAGACCGTGGAGGGCTTCCCGTGGCAACTCGCAGTTTTTCTTTTAGATGAAATTAGCGTCATTTTCACAAGGACCATCACAGTTCAATCAAAGTTTGCGAACACAAACTCCGTATTTTCACCCGTTTTACAATCAGAAAAGCAGGTCTAGCAAAAAAAACCAACATTACTAATGAAGGGTAAAACAAGTCACCCGCTAAAGTATGATGTCAACTGCACAGTTTGTGACTGCTTCTCTGATTATTTTTGCTACGCAGAAATATTTAAGCAAAATTTTTCTGCTTAAGCAGCTCTATGAAATAGGTACTATCACACATTGCGATTGATAAAACACATTAAGATTTAATAGAATAGCTCTTAGTAAAATCAAGGCCTGGTATAAGGTAACGTTCACATTAATAAATAAAAATGATTTATGTTTGATTTGCTTCATCATAACACTTTCATAAGTAGATCTCTATAATGAAATGGTCACTTATATTTCCAACCTCTCTTGTGCCCGCAAAATATACACTGCATTTAAGACGTCTTGTTATAGGCGCATTAACGACGAAAAAGCTCCTCCCGTCTGCAAAACTCTCTTCTGACACAGACCGACAACCCCATCCATAAGACATCGATTATACACACGGGAAAGACATTCACGCCCGACCGCAGTGATACCCCGCGCCCCAAACCCGCGTCTTCAAGTTTTGTAAATGGCTGGCCATACCTACTTGTAGCAATCGACGCACACGGTGCCATTTGCGTGAAAATTATTGGCAGACCAACCCCGTCGGGTACGAAATCCATCAGCGCCATCTGCGTCCAATAATTCGACTTGGAAAAAGTAGAGAACAAGAAAAGAGCGAGAGAGAGAGAGGGGTGGGGGGGGGGGGGAGCCACAACTTTAAAGGGGCTCGCACACTTAAAAAATGCAACACACACAAAGTGAGAGGTATAAATATATGTAAACTTGCGGGTACAACCATTTTGTTATAAAACTCTTTTGTGTGAGTGCTGGCTCTGACAAAAGACAGTTTGGTCTCAACGTTTCAAGCAGTATACTCTGCTCTTCTTCACAAAAAGTGTGCTTATTTTTTTTATATTATTATTCAGTCTTCTTGAGGCCAAGGACAAAATAAAAAAGGGAAATTAAAATGACCTCATTATAGGGAAATTCTAAAGACGGGGTGCTCTACAAGAAATATTGTTTACAAAGTCTAGGGAAAATCTTAAAGTACAGGGACAAAAAGAAAGAACAAACGATGTCTTCACAGGGATGCATAATTATTTTGAGAGCGTGTGGGCCACATGGAAATGGTACATCAAACAGCCGTAGGGACCAGGCCCCAAGGAAAAGAATTATTTACCAGGCGGCGCAGTGGAAAGGTGTCGATGTCGTTTTTGGTATCGTTACCGGAAAAGCAGGGGAAGATAATTGATAAACAACATTGTTAGACGTTCCTTCTTGTAGATTATTTTGTTTGTAAACCGTGCGTAGATTGTCGAAAAGTGGGAGTGTCCGGCTTGTTCGGGAGGATGGGATTTGAAGGGGGTGAAAGAAACTGGGGTAATGTGGAGGGTATCAGTTGATGAAGGGCATCGCTGCTGTTAATGTGATGGATATAAACAGGTCCACATTGGGTTCGCGATGAGTACATAAATGTTGGGCAGAAATGAACCACTGTCGAACTGTTACCTCTAACGGACCCCCCACCCCCCCCCAAAAAAAAAAAAAAACCTAGGCATTGACGTCATCTGCCACTATCTTTAATAGCGTTATTCCTGATGATGGACCAATCAAAACGCATAGATTTGTTCGCGCGGCGCAGAATGAACCAATGAGCAACCCTCCATTGTAGCCAGAACATCTTCGAGCCTCGAGGCTTGCTTTATTTGCGGATTAAAGACGCAGAGAGGACCAGACTAACTCCCTTTGACCACCTCGCGAGAGGGCGCCCTACTGCAGGGACGTCATGTGCAGAGAGGGTCTTTTTTGTCCGTTTCCGTGTACGTGCTTAATTTCTCACATGCTCACAACACGTTTAAAAACTTGTAGTTCTCTGTGCATTGTGTACGTGTTGAACTAATACATTTCTAGCCACTGAAGTATGCTAAATCACTCTGCGTTCCAAGTACTACGGAGAGATGGAACCACGGTCTGCCAAGGCAGGAATCGCACCCACGACCTGACCTTCACCTCCCCGGAGAAGATGTTTAAACCATCAGAGACCACCACGGTCGCTTTATAGGCGCCGAGGGGCACAATCTCAGTACCAAGCCCCGTGAATGGCAAGGAATACCGTAATCTAACCCAGTCAAAAGTAATGTATACTCTTGACAATTTTTAAACACTGAAAAAAAATAAAAAAATAGTTCACAAACATTTCTGAGCAGACGACTTTTGAGTGCGCAAAAAAAACAGTAACGAAAGTGTGATTTGATGTCCTTCTTTTTTTCACCACCGTTTGGAATCACCACAAGCAGCAGAGACTCAATGGGATTGTTGTTGCGGGGAATGTTGTTGTTGTTATTATTGTTGCTTTAAAAACCCAGGGGGATAGATTCTGAAAATAGAATCCGACGGTTTTACAAGTTTTTTTTTGTGGTGATGGAAGGGGAGGGGTGGAATATAGGGAACAGAAACCATGAGTCTCACTGCCTGGCAGTTTCGTTCTTCTTGTTCAGCATTCTTGGTTGATGACGGTGTGGTATTGTGTTCGTTTTTTTTTATTGCAACCGCAGAAAAGGCGGTAAAAAATGTAAACAATATTTTAACGAAACTGATATAGGTCCTACTTTATATAGCCCCCAAAACACGCTGTCAGAAGTGACATATTATTATTTGGGACGCAATTTTTGTTTCTGTGGTATAGGTTTGCCATCCTCAAAACAGGTCCCTTTTTAAGGATTCCCTCTTTTAATTAATTTAGAAACAACATTTGTTTCCCCATTGAGAGCACTACGACGGTGGCAATTTTGCTGACCAGAATTGCATTCAGGACACTACCTTCAAACACCAACTCAAGTTAGCGCTTAAAAAAAAATAGGGTCGTTGAGCCAACTCTGCTAGATCGCTCTATGGTCTAACTTTGCAGTCACAACGCGAGAATGACGTGCGTGAATCCCAACCATAACCACAGTGGAGAAAGGACCCCAAACATAACCTATTGACCCCAATCCCCAGCCCCACTCCTGTGGGTGGAAATTTACTCTAGCACCACCACCAGTCCCCCACCCCTGCACCAATTAATCCGTCGACCGACAAGTCAACTCGTTCTGCTGCGGGTCCGAGCCTGTTGCGAACAGGGGACCCAGGAATATTATCCACAGTCAAAACAAATAAAAGTCCAAGCACGCACCTGCGCGCCTTGGTCAACCGCCGCGGCAAGCCTGGCCACCCCGCAAGCTGGGCCCGTCGTTTTAAGGGAACCCTCGGTAAACAGTCCACTTCTGTCTGGGACTGGCCAGATTACAAAACAGGAACGTTGTAAGAGGACAGCAAAACAACGGGAAAAAAGCAGAAATGAGATATGGGACTTTACACTATTGGTTAATTACTCAAAATTGTAGTTAGCATAAAAACTTACTTAACGAGCAATCGAGAGCTAGTAATAACAAACATTGTGAGAAACGGCTCCCTTTAAATAAGTTTTGAGAAAGAGGTAGTTTCACACTCAAATAATAAAAGACTCCAGCTAAAGCCGTTTATAATGCATCTGATCGAAAGCACACAAACTAACGTAAAAAGGGTGTTTTTTTCGTTCATTTTTATCTTGCCAATTTGATACACCAATTGAGCCAAAATTTTCACAAGGTTTGTACTTGTAAACTCACGGTTGGGATACATCAAGTGAGAACACTGTCCAGTGCCAGTGTCCAGTGCCTTTAAGCGGAACCTCTTCATAAACAGTGCTCTTTTATAACAGGGTTGACTGTCTATATTATGGAGCCCGGGCGGTTCTGATTTGAAATGGAATAGCCGTCCCCCTTCTCCACACCTATTTTTTTCTCTTTATGATTCAGCTTTAAAAATAGTTATATAAGGTCTATTAAAAATGCATCATCGGGAAATTGTAGGCGTCGGCGTGCCTGCAGTTCAGATTGCAGGTAGGTGTGGTGTCATGGTGTCAGTGCTATCAGAGCTCAGTGACAGTTTCCCCATCAGATACATTGCCTAGACGAGTGATGGTGACTACGGGGGGGGGGGGGCTCATTGGCCAAGTTAAACCATGGAGACGCTTCTGGTTCTTTTCATTATTTTTTTAATTTGTTATAGCTGGCCCCAAAACAATCGCAGTCAAGTTCATGTTTTCTCCAAGCAGACTTACTACAGAATAAAATGAAAACTGCCGCATGGAAAGCAGACCCGTTGCTTGCTCATTGGTTAAACCGATTTAACGAGCGAATAAACTTGCTTAAGTAACAACGTTTCCCGCCAAAGTGCCTACAGCGAATCGCGGTGGCCAATAAAATGTAGACGTCACTCCCAGACCTGCGAATTTATATCCCCAACTCTCTGACGAGACATTCTAGCACTTTGGGACATAAGCCGCGTATTTTCAACTGCGCCATTTTGTTTCACAAACAATTTTAAAACCGCCCAGAATTGCGTTTCCGTTGTGTGACGTGCCTACATGACGTCAATGTATGGAGTTCTCTTGAGAGATTTTTCCTAGAAAATTCAGGCCTGTTTGTGGACGCTAAAAGTAAAAACAACCGAAACTGCAAAGGAAAAAATGCATCAAATCCATCATCATAAATAAAGAGGCCGTATTTTCATTAAGGTGTGAATCATAACATTAAAGGGGCAAACATTTACTCGTCACTATGGCATGGCACAATGAATAATACAACATAAACACACACCGCCCTTTAAAAATGCACGTCACGTCCCGAGGCAAGACTAAGCCTAAACTCCGTCTCCAGGCGCAACCCGGATGAGAGACTATCAATAATAACCGCAAGTTCACTGCATCTTATTAAAGAGAGGTTCGGAACTCATAGGGCCTTGTTGTCATTCACACGAGGCAACTTTACTGGCAACTTGGAGCATGCTTGGAGACAACCACGGAACAATAGAGATAACCAACTGCAGCGCATGGTTACAGGGCTGGACCACTTTGGTAGCATAGGAGTAAGTTTTCATTTGCTTATGATCAATCTTGATTTCTTCCATTTAAATCACAAGTAACCAAAACCGAGGCTGAAATGACAAGTGCATCTTAGCTCCAACTATACTATAATACTGGATACGAGAAGATGGTGTCAGCATAAGGGTATAATTATTGTTCCCTGTCGTGTGATTCAAATTAGGCTCATGCGGTACCTTTTAGTGACCATAGACAAAACAACAAACGACAACATAAGGAGTCCATAATAATCATAGGGGCATTCAAAGACTGGTGTGCCCTCAAGGTAATGTGTGTACAAAGTATGGGAAAAGGGAAAGAATATGAGTGCTACACACAAGGATGCACTTTTGAGAATATGTACCCCACACCGTTATAGTTCTTAGTTTGAATGTAGTTGAGACAGTTGCACACACTGTTGCACACACTGTTTGTCTCCACACAAACCCCTTTAATCATGTCATTTTGAATCACCTCACGAAGTCCCCCCGTGCGCCACGTCACCCCCAGGGACGGGGAGCAGGAAGGGGGGTAAATATGAAGGGGCGATGACAGACAGGGGGAAGGAGAGGGGGAAAGTACATATAGTCCAATCACGCTGGGTCATATCAGACGTCAGTCTAAATTATCCTTTTAATAACATGGAGCGTTTAGGAGTGGATCGCTTTCAACCAGAGGGAGTGAGTGACATAACTGGCCCGGCGTGCCTCTTCCGATGAGAAGTTTTTTAAAGGGTGCGTAATCGGAAATGAAACAAATGAATTTGGCGAGCCATCCTTCTTTAAAGGGTTTGTGTAGGGGCCCCTACTTTTTGTAGGACACAAACACTATATCAAAACATGTTCATTTAAAACCTACACGGTTTGAAGATATAGGCGATAGAAAGCTTCCTTTAAAGTATTACTTCGTGAGGTGCTGTAGTTTTTGAGAAATGGGTATAACAATGTCAGGAGAATAATTTTCGTTTTGGGGAGATTTTGTTAGCACGTACAGCGTATTTACTAGTAATGGTATAACGCATCTGTCCTTATAACAAAATCGCTCTGTGATGTTCCTCTAAAAGCACTTCTTTTCTTCAGCAATCAGTATATTTGGAGAGTATTTGCACCGGCGGTTCAGTAGAAGCAAGTTCACGACACACAATAGCCGTCTGCTGCCGAGTGAGGAATCACATTTGCCGCGAACTGACAGTGAAAACCGAGGCCAAACTAAAGTCGGTTTATTTCATTTTCTGGGCTGTCCTCGCCTCGTAATCCCGCGTCTTGTAGCAGGAAGGAAATACCAAGATGATGTATCAACAATCAGTGTAGATGAAAAGTTGAGATTTTTTCTTCTTCAAAGTTTACTGCGGGGACGGGCTGATTGAAGCGGTTTAGCGCGGGTTACGCTTTTTTTCCTCTATAGTCTTCTCCGTGGCTTTTTTTTAATACATTTAGTATGATGACTGTATGAGTTCACCTGGAAATGCGTTTAACTGCTGGAGCGGAGGCTAAAGCTATTGCAGATGGCGCGATGCCCGGGCGGCAGTATTTTGTATTCAGTGCGCAATATTTTTTATGACAGATACGATTAAACGAAAAGGTCGTCCAGACCAACAAAGCTATTAATTACCACAGATTGGCAATGCTCGATAAAGCAGTCACGAAACCAGACAACCGGATGACATAAACGAGCCATGTTCAGCAAAAAAAAAAACTTCTTATTATTGATATAAATTGAAATGGCGTCTTATGCCACCAGAACCGTAATTTGAAAAAAGTCCAACTGACTCTAGCAATAACAGCAAAGTGTGAGGAGTGGAGCACGAAGAAAATAAACAGCCCTGCCTCACCGAGCAGTTTGGATATCCAATATATAGATATAAACTTTCAGTACACCGCAGCGTGGAAAGCAACCGAGCCGAGTTAGATCAATAAATAGTCGCAATCGTCCAAAGTTCACGCGAGAACATCGACAAAGCAACCCCTTTTATTCAAACATTATCGACACATTGCGAGGGTCGACAGTGTTTTTTTTGCTATAGGCCTAACTCATAATTACAAACACACACAGTTCTTTATAAGTATCACAGAACGCAAAATAATACTTTGTTCTCACGGTAACGGCTGCGAACGCCCACTTACGGTGAATTAACCCTTTGATACCCATGTCCATCCAGTCTGACTTCTGTAAATTCCGATACTCCCTTCTGGAAGACAATTTCAACGATTTGCCCAAATCACACGACTGAGTGACGTCGAGTCACGTTGATGGCATGACCAACCAAAATCCAGGCCAGAAACATGACGTAACCACTGCGCCATGAAGTAATTCGCTCACCAAAGAAGAACAAAAAAGAGTTAAAGATCTCACACGATTTTCACCTTTTCCCGTCCACACGAAAAAAGGCCCCCGACGTGTAAATTAAAACAAAAAACACAAACAAAAACACAATGTTTAGCGTCCACGCCAGCTACGTTTTTAGAGGACGCCTCCTTATTTTGTTCTCCTTTAAAAAACAAAAAATCTACATTTTAACGATCAAAAAAATATAAACATAGCTCAGTCGGTTGTTGTCTTTCAAAATGTGTCGGGCGGCCATTTTATATATATATATAACAATATTCCTTTTCATTTTTTCAAAGACAGGACGCTAAACACGTTTCTTTTTTTATTTAGCCTGTAAAATGCAAAACATAAGTCCGTTTATTGACGCAGCCATGCCCACGTACCCACAACCTTGGGGGCAAATCTTCAGTTCAAAGTCACCGAGATTAGCGGCTTTTTCGTTTCAACTGACGGGTACTAAAAAGGTAAAAGAGAATCAAACGTCGACCCCAACGATTACGGGTTCATTTGAAGCGGCATTGAGTCTGAAAGCCTTCCATTTCCCTTTTAAAATATATGCAACCGCGTCGAGATTTAAACGAACAGTAATTTCGGCGGCGTATTGACCGGTCAAAGGAAGAGGTATATACTGGCTTGTGACGTCACATTGATGGTGCCTTATGCCTTCCCTAACAATTAAGATTACTGTAACACTTAAGAATACTTGATACAAAAGAGAGAGAGAGTTTAACTCACACCGCAAAAGCTGGGGTGTTAAAATTGACACCATTGATATTGGTGTTGTCAATTAAAGATACCCCAAATTAATACAAATTTACACAATAGGGTGTTAAAATAACACTTCTGCAAAACTAATTACAAAACTAATTACAATGGTGTGATTTCAACACTACTACTACTATTTGGGTTCTTTCTTTCTATTGCATGGATGACGACACCCATGGTGTAATTTTTACCACCAAGCTCTTGCAGTGGCACTCGAGTGTTGTACAACAAACGTTTTGTGAAAACGGCAAAAAGTAACATGGAGGGTAGTTTGATATATTTCACTAATTTAAAAGATATCAATATAAACCACAAGGGAAACTGACTGGGTAACGTTTCCCTTGTTGTTTATATTGATATCTGAAACAAAAGTCGCATCCCCTTAAGGTGATCCCCTCGCTGCCGCTTCCCAGGTTGTATCGTAATTTGGGTGTGATCCCTGGCTACATGGCAGTTATTGGTTGTATGGCTTCTGACTGGCACCCCCGAACAAAGATATTGACAAAATAGGGACACCGCCAATATAGGGCTAGATAGCTCAGTTGGTAGAGCGCCGGCACGTTAATCCGGAGGTCGTTGGTTCGAATCCCACTCTAGTCAATTCTTTGTTCAACCCCCAAAATAATTTAAAAGATACAAGAGTCGTCACGATAACAATAGGCCCCTTGCCAATGACGTCACAAGCTCAAATAGCGCCCTCTCTTAGGTCAAAGGGCAGACCTATCATTGCCGGAGAGTCGTGCAGCAGGGACCGTATAATACACTCTTGCGTGGTATCCATTGTTTAACCTCGGTAATGGCAGCCTTTAAAATGGGTTCGCAGTGTGAAAGACCTCTCCGATGTTGGAGCACGTTTGGAGATACCGGGGGTTAAAAAAAAAACCAATCCGGAGAGATTACAAGGCGCATGGGTCACCCAAAACCCTTGACTCATATCCATGGTAAGGAAACAGAGGCCGGAAACTTTTATTCCAGTAATCTTTGACTGCGCGGCTGACAAAATATAAAGACACTCTTGTCCCTCTCCGACGTTTCCAGACACGTACATAATGGGAGAACGATAAAAGGAATTATCGGCTAATGTCATAAATCCAGGGGAACAAGAAATCAAAATCATATCAGTTTGATTTTGATTGATATTTACATTATAGACAGTGACTCTTTGCAGCTTTGAGGATCTGAGAGGCTTTTGCGATGCCTAAACCAAAACATTATCTCAAAAGGATCTTTAATCTTAACAGAAGACTTAAATAGGCCTACTGCAGAATATTCAAGTCCCATCAAACATTACAATCCACAAGACTCAACAAATGCATTATATTCAAATACAGCAAACACACATTGTACAGAATATTCTAATAATTTATACAGAAATGGCAAATCCAGAAGTCTCAAATACTGCAGAACATTGAAACAAAGAAAACTCAAATACAGATAACAGATAAAATTCCGATAAAAGAAACTACAGAATATTCAAAAACAGAAGACTCAAATACTGCAGAATATTCAAATGTAGAAGTATGAGCCAACAACATCGTGCAAGACACAAAACTATTAATGTAGGGTCTTCCCATTCCTATGTCTAAATTCGAGTTTGTTGTTGCGGACGTGATCGTCGTAATTAAAAACAAATGGGTTTAGGAAATAAGTTAAGTGTCCAGACGTGCGTCCGTGTGTTCTAAGCAGGGCGCCGTTCAATACTACACTTTGCACCGTAGTAACATTGTGTATTCAGTGCCTATGTTTAACCCCATCCATGTCTATATTCCATCCTGTTGGAAGTAGAAGCTGTCAGCGCGAGAAACAAAATAAGAAAAAAAGATGGAGAGATGACGAAGAGGTATTCGCATCTGGCATTTAGATTGTCGTGTCGTCGGCACGGACAGAGAGAGTTAGAGAGATCGCTGGATGCAGACGACACGACACGTACGCATGGCTGGGCCCGTTGAGATCCCGCGCTTTCTCTGTTGACAAGCTTTAAAGTCTACACACACCGCTCGATAGAGGCGGGGGAAAAGCAAGGGTTATAAATAATATTAACGAGCTTCTTGGATGGTACAGTTTGTGACGTGTGGTTTTTAAGTCTGGTTCTCATTTTGGTGCTCCTTGCAATGTTAGAGAATGATTGCAGTGTTACTCTTATTCAAGTGATGTCACTTAAAGGCGTATGTCGACTAGTAAACCGGTGACCGTTTAAAGTGTTCATTTTGTCCAGAACATATTTTTCAGATATCGAGTAAGAAACCCCGAGGGAAACAGACTGCGTACACTTAATTTAATTTTGAGTAAGCACGGGCATTTTTGTAAAACGGGATTCGAGCCCGCAACCTCAAGACACCGGTGCTCTATCAATCTGGAATAGAGATTTCTGTCAAGTTTGATCCAGATTCGTAGACTTTCAAAGTCCCTCCAAGCCAGTTGATGTTACGCCCTCTACCGGTTACCTGTACAAAAGCTAGCGTCGCCAATTTAACCAATTCGAGGCTGGTATGACAAACATAGCCTGGTCCCACTTCAATGAACTTCCACGAGATTTCAGCTCGTACTGAGACGGAGAACTTGACTGACCTCAGTAATAATTTGGCTGGTACAGCTCACCTTGTGATTCACGCAGAGACACGATGAAATCGGATATCATAGCAGCTTAATGGTGTCTAAATTGGTTAATAAGCTAAATGGCTCAATGCCCCTGTAGAGTTGAAAATCACAGCAAAAAACACACAAGGGTCACTGAATATGATACACCGTGCACTTTCATGATGATTGGTGTTGCATCGACCAGCGATTGGGACCTGAATTTATTAGCGAGGTTATAGTGAGGTGAACCTTGCGTCACTCTCACACAGGACCTGCCGTGTCCGAACCCCATCAAATGTGGTTCAGCATTATTCGCATGCCATTTCTATGAATTATTTCCAAAGCAATACCATTTGAAACGTGTAATTAATAATGGAGAGCATATCAACAACAGCAACAACGAGTTCTAGACGATGTTTGTTTGGCAGACTAAAGAGTCTGTTACTAGACCAGTCGGTACTTGGTATCCTGACGTCCCGACGTGCGAATATACTTGACACTATTACATGTACATCATCGAGCGCCAAAACTTTCTTGAAACCGTTTCCGATTCACCGTGATTCAAATATGACATGTACCCAAACGAGTGTTCCTTTAAAGGCACTGTATACGTTTGGTAATTGTCAAAGACCAGTGTTTTTACTAGGTGTATCCCATCATAACCATAAAATAACAAGCATGTGAAAATTTGGGCTCAATTAGTCATCGAAGTTGCGAGAAAATGATGAAAGAAAAAATACCCTTGTTGGACGAATTTGTGTGCTTTCAGATAGCTAGAAGTCTTTTACTATTTTAGCGAGAAATTACCTCTTTGTCAAAACTACGTTATTTCAAAGGGAGCCGTTTCTCACAATGTTTTATACTATCAACAGCTCTCCAAACACTCGTTACCAAGTCAGTTTTTAAGTTAATATTTGTTTTGAGTAATTAGCAAACGTGTACCTTCCCTTTAATTTGGCACAAAGTACCAGTGGCCAGGTTTCTGAGTGACAGAAAGGACAAACAAAATGGCCGAGGCGTGATGAGGAAAAAGTCCTGCGAGGGAAGCAAAGTGCAACTCTAAAGTCCTCACGTTACGAACGGATTCGTGTAAGTCAACTCAACCGTGGTCCAGCCTACGCATGGCGCATTAAAGCGAGTATGCCCTACTACGAGAATCACACAGGACATTAGTTTACCTATTAAAGAAAGGAAGGGGAAAAGAGAGACAAAAAGTGCAAAATACGTTGAAAGGCAATTCTGATCACGAATGTCGCCTGAAGCGAGTGTCGCAAAGAGCAAACAACATCCGGTAATATGCGAGCCAGTCAGCCCGCCTGAAAGAGATCTTACAAAGGTCTCGTTAGTCAACGTTCACATTTTGACCGGGCACGTCAGGTTACCACACATTGAAGTCTGACTTGCCTCGTCCGACTGACGACAGTGTTAACACCATAGACTTCGTTATGGCGCATACTTAACTCATGTTAGTCTGGCGTTGGTATCTTTTCGCGCGATTGTGCGTGTTTAATTCAGATTTATCGAGTCTTGTACCTACTAATTTATCGAGTCTTATACCTACCCTCATTTTTATAATGTGTTTCATGTATCTTTATCAAATCGGCCTCCATTCTGTTAATTTTCTTTGACTGTAAAATTATTGAACAATTCTGTTCTCTATACTACTTGGTATATGCAATATGTAATGCGGTTGTATTTGAATATGGAAATGCATCTGAAATGAATTGAATCCGCCGAGGCAACCCAGTTTTAAACCACAATGTTGACTTGCATATACGACTCTTTAAAAGATGGCGGAACCAAGTTATTTTCAGCATGATATGAAGAGGAGTACCTCGTGTCACGCACTCCAGGGTTCCTAAGAGGGGTTTGCCTTGCACCGCGTCAAGCCGATGAACCCACGCCTGTCAAGTGGACCGATCGACAGTATAAATCCTACCGGATATTGGCCGATGAGATGCGTTGGCGGTTTACCCTTAAAGGAGCCGCTCGCAAATCCGTAAATGCATTTTATATTTACGAGAAGGAAACAAGTCAATATGGTTTATGTAGCTTGGGAAATCCTTAAAGGCACTAAACAACTCTTTCTAAAAATCTACGATACTTCAGAGGGAGCCGTTTCTCACAATGTGTTATACATGCATAAAATAGTTAATGGCCTGACGTTTCGACCCTAGCAGAGTCTTTCTCGAAGGCTAAATGACAACACAGCAAACATGAACACGTAACTAAGAGGAACATAAGCAGTGAAGTGGAAATGTTTTATACAATCAACAGCTCGATGTAGATGTTGACAGTTTATAAGAACACACAAAGTTTTAAGAATTATTAATTATTCATATTTATTGTTTAAAATTAAATGATTTAAAGCTATCTTTACAAGTCATGTTTTCGTAAAAAGGTATCACAGATAAGATTTCATAATGAATGGTCACCTTTGAAATATTCCTCACTTATTGATGCCCCTTCTCCACCGTACATCGTAATAAATGGTTTGTCACTCTACACCCCCCCCCCCTCCCCAACTAGAACCCATGGTCACCGTAAAAGGCTCCATTTACGCGGCCGTCGAGTGCGTCCGTAAACTGGGTCACGGGACAGTGGCGTTGCTGTGTATACTCCGATCATAGTGCCACTTTATAATCAAAACGTCCTTGATCCGTCGCCTATTGTTGCCCCATCACAAAAGGCCATATAGACCTAAGGACCTGTGCGTGCGTTGACAGAATAGAGGACAATTCCCGGGACGTAGTCGTAGTAACGTGGGTTTTCTCTCGGGATTAATAATAGCGATGAGAACTTGCATAAAATGCATACAATATGAGAGTTGGCAAAATTGTGTTGATAATTATTTTGTGAAAGGGTGACACTTCATACAAAAAAGTCCGTTGATACTCATAATTGGCTTGGGGGGGGGGGGGGGCTGATCCGGACGCATTTTTGTTCCGTTTTTATTGCCACCCTCAACAATTCTCCATATTTTGTTCCTTCTTTTTAGGATTCACTTTTTTTAATCGGTTTACAAGAAAACAAAAATCGTTATTGAAAAGCAGTGCGAGAGTGTCTATTTTTGGTGTACGGAAAAAATCTCGCTTTAAAACTGAATGCGCGTCAAAATGTACCGTTTCCTTTTGTGGACGTATCTATAGCTCTTCTTTGGGTGGTAATTATATGCACGTACTTTCCAACATTTGTGTTGTGCGCAGAAAAGTGGTATCTCGCTTTAAAACTGAATGCGCTTCAAAATGTACGATTTGCTATCGTGTACGTAACATCAGCTTTTCTGAGCGTTTCTATGTACGCTCTTTCCATCCTTGGTGTTGTTAGGAGCAGACGACCCCGGTGGATTTGCTCCTGAACCCCGGGGACGTTTGTGAGGTGTGACCGGGACACACTGCCGCGTGAGTGGTATCATCGATATGTCACGTCACGCTGCATTGCCGGTGTCTCGCACCGGAGCAACCCGTCCCGTAAACACTTTCTTATGGGCATCAACACTGCCACTGTCGTTGTGCTTTTCAATGGGGAAATTTGTTTGTCTAAATCGGTTTAACACAGGAAATCTAAAAGAAGAAAAAAAACATAAAGGATAACTTTTGAGGATGGCAATTTTATACTACCAAAAACAAAAATTCTCCCGTAACACGACTACACAATCCAAGACAGCTTACGGTGTAACAAAAGTAGATATTTCAGGACAAAAACAGGCCACAATACCGTAAATGCATGCTATTATACAGTGTAATTGAAGTACATGAGACAACATATTGCCCTAATAATAGCCTCTTTGCATTTGTAATAGAAGGAGGTAGACTGGCAACAATGTCTTTTGGTATAGTTTACGGTAGTCGTCTGCCAGCAAATACGTGAAACACAAGAAGGCTGCGTTTAAAAAAACAAGTTGAAGTATAGTTCATTATCTGACACAATACTAAGTCGTTGGGATGTGTGTTGCATTAAAGTGAGTTATTTCAGACACAAAGTTGATGAAGCTACGAGAAAAAACTGACTTAAATAGGTACACAAAAGAAAACGTATAAAATGTACTTTTAATGTGTTTGTCTTCACACCCTTGCGCGCTTGGGGTGACAGTCACACACCCCGCCCAACTGTTCACGCCATTCGTCGGAAGATGACGTAATGTTTAAATATAGCACGTTGTCATCGCAACGGTTCCTGTGTAAAAAGTGACACTCTATAACCACGCAACTAATCTGTGCAAAAAATAAATACAAAAATAAATGGCACTTTGGGTCAAGGTCTCGTTCACCTGTCTGTCCGGATCTGGATAAATTTGTTTTGATTAATGAGTTTGTTGGATATCATGCGATGGATAGAACCGTTGGGAACCTTGTCAGCACCTTTTCCTGTCTTTGCGGTTTACAGGCTCCATATTTCGTGGTTTAAAGGCAATAGACACGTTTGGTAAATGCCAGAGACCAGTATTCTCACTTCATGTATCCTTAACATATGCATTAATATTTTTATCATCACGACCCAGGCCCTTTAAACATAGGGTCTATGTCACGTTATCCACCGTCTTGACCATGAAAATCGAGGCAGCGATGAAATAAATAGTCTGGTGCTATTTTGTGTGATGTTTCTCTTCGTATTATGGGTGCTCCTGGCATACAGGAAACATGACGAACACAGTGTCAGAATAACTGCTCCCTTAAAATGAGCGCCATGCGTTCCGGCGGTAACACTTCATTGCCATTCATCGTTAACACAACCGGAACATCACCGGAGCGTCCTAGTAATGAGATGAAGTCTACACGGAGTAAACGACACTGCTGTATCATGATTGTTCCTGATAACAATAATAGCCTACACCTTTAACCCTAAAACTTTCCTGTAAAACTAGGATCGTATCGTCTGCATTCAACACGACCCTTTTTTGGTGTCAAAAGGATTTGCTGTTAGCAGTACCATCAGACTATACTTGAAATGAATCATAAAAAGGAAAGTGTGTGAGACTTCTTTATGAAATAAAGGGTCTTGTTCCCGACACGCATAATGTTTGGCTTTACTTTTTAGTTCGTTATAACTTTAAAAAACGTTCGATTTTTTTGTATATTTATATATTTCTCTCCCGTCTCCGTTCTCGTCCCCAGCCTTCTCTGTATGCTCTAGGGTGAATAGGTTCGCTCGCTTGGCTGCTGATGCATCCCGACAATTGTGCACAATGCTCCCATTGAATTTTGCCAGCGTGGGGCCCGATTCTTTGAGGGCGAGAGAGATCGCTTTTTCCACCTTTGCACTATGGGCGAGTTTAGTTGAATAGCCGGACGTGCTTGGCGGGGAGGGAAGCGCGTTGTAAAGTGTGGGGAGCGGACGCAGGGAGGGAAACATAGATCGTTGCTGAAAATAAAGGGTGCACGAGAGAGAAAGATGAGGTTATTATAGAGGGGGGGAAGGAGAAGACAATTTGTGAGGAAAGCCGTGGAGGGGGGTTGGTAGAAACAGGCTGAAACGGAAACATCGAGGAGGGGAGACGCTGAATAGCGAGACTGGGGGTTGTATTGAAGGGGAGAAACGAACCGTTTCTCGGTCGACGAATGAGGGAAGTGGATGAAAGATGAGGAAACGGGACCAAAGAAAAACGAGGAGAGAAGGAAAAGAAAATAATGAGAGAAAGTTTAGTGAAGCTTTAGTCATACGTCAAAATGGCAAAGGTGCAGCGAGGCTAACGCATTACCAACAGTTGACGTGCGGCACGCGACAGACGGTAATGAACAAGAAAAAAAAAAACGTTTGCCGAATATGGACACAAATAAGAATGTGCAAAGCCTAGTTGAATTAAATTATCAAGTCCACAATTGAATATACAGACATGGGTCTCCATATGAGCCAGAATTAAAAGCTTGATAGAAGTCTATGGCAGCAAAATGATCACAGCCTCTGTCGAAAACTCGGTCAATTCAGTATGCATCTTTAGTATTTGGCTTCAATCATCAGACAAATGACGAAGATTTTTCCGAAGCAGTGTTCGAAACGTAGCCCTGCTATGGAACCAAATCAGCAAATTAAATGTTGCCCACTTATTTCGAAGAAGACCCCTCCGTTTTCTCAACCTAAGAAACTATAGTAACGTATTGACTGTTATTACTCACAAACTAGTGTGCTTTTACGTTACAAATCATAATTCGACCTCACTCTTTTTAATGTGAAAATGAAACACTATAGAAAGTGTGAGTCAAACTCGCTAGAACTAATGTTGAGTGTGACACACTATTATTCAGTTATACAGTGATCATACCACCACTTCAAAACCTGGTGGGTTAATCAGTACAGGAAGAACGCATTCCCTCAACATGGCCATTTGAGCAGCAGTCAATCACCCCTCATACAAAAATATATATAAAAACATTATTGACGAATCCGCCCTCCATACCTCGCGTGGGTTGTTGACACAATGGATAAAAACCCTCAATCATGGGGTCCCCCCCCCCTTCTCTCCCTCGGTCTGATTTCAGCACGCAACTGCCACGCCACAGCGAGAGCTTTCACCATGCATAGATTTCACCCAACCCCGTTTGATGCCGACGGGCAAACGGCGCTATTTCTCCCCCAGCTCAACAGGTCACCGACCCGTTTATACTAGACAGCGATGAAGAAGAAATATGGCTGTGCAATTTCGTCGACGATATCAGTTACTCGAAGTCGTAATATCGTTATTACTTCACGAGTTCCTGCGTGGCAGAGTCCGTAGACAATGGCGAGGTTTAGTGGCACGTTACGGGATCAAATACGTAAACGTGAACGTCGAAAAATTGTGTTGTTTATGGGTGACGTCGCCACTTTGGGCTCATTGCATGCTCTCGTATGACGTCTGCACACATGTACGTACCGGACGTGAAAAATGGTAACTTCACGTATGCTAAAAACGTAAGGTTTTAACGACACCATTTTCTGACGCTCACGTTCACGTTCACGCGGAACGTACAGCTAAACCTCCCCAATTAATGTGAAGTTACCTTTAAAGGAGATCTGTGACTTCGATGTCGAGAACGGGTGAGGGCGTTTGGCGAGAGTGAAATTGGGGGCACTCCCAGAGTTGGGGGCAATCACATGTAAACATTGTCACGTGTATGAAGCCAACAAAACAAATCAAAACACAACCATTGTCCGAGCCAGGAGAAGGAACACAACCTGCACAATTTCCCCCCACACAATTGCGAGAAGTTTGAGGCCTGCAGGCGTACTTTAGGCCTACCTTTATCTCGGGTCCCCCTTTCACGGTAGTCTGGTGTCCCTGGGGTTGTACGTCATTGTGAGTTAACCAGACGTGATTGAGAGGTCCCTTGGTTTACCTAAAGGAGGTCCGTAGACTAAATGTTACCCAGCCCGTTACAACCCAGTGAGTCAGAGTGAACGGTTAAGGGGTTTGTATAAACCACTGTTTTTAAATCAAAAATCCAACTAGAGGAACATTACAAACATATACAAATAAATAAAGTATATTAAACCAAAAAAATGAAAATAAATAAAAAGTAGCGCTCAGAAAAAAAAGGAACCAAATATTCAAAATAAAAAACGTTTAATCGATTTTCAATCTGCAACCTTACTTTTTATAATGTGCACGCCAGTCAAGATTCTGTTTCATCCCCGTAACATCCCCGTAACATCCACGTTAGCACAAAAATGGTAACAACTAAACAAGTACATAAGATGCAACGAAGGGGGCAAGCCAAATCACATGAAGTCATATCTGTCTATAAATGTATAGCAAATTATTCCCAATAAAAACGGTGACAAAAGTACCCCAATACTCAGAGGTTTACCATTACCGCCACCAATTCACACTTCCAATCGTCCATCTTAAATAATTCTCGAATTGTACGCAAAAAGATGTACTTAAACTTGGGCACAGGTGCGGAATATTTAAAACATAACAATTTATGTCTAGTTATTGTTATAACTCCTCTTATCAAATAATACACACATGCACGATGTTGCATTTCAACCTCTCCAACGT
Source organism: Asterias rubens (assembly GCF_902459465.1). NCBI lineage: Eukaryota > Metazoa > Echinodermata > Asteroidea > Forcipulatida > Asteriidae > Asterias > Asterias rubens. The sequence continues at coordinate 11,412,538 of NC_047081.1, forward strand.
TGAGCAAACCCTTTAAATATGAGCCTGGAAATGTGAAATCAATACAATTTTAACGCAGTGCGATGTATCTGGCATTTCCCTTCATAATTGCCCACTCATATTATCCAACCGATATATAATATTATGCAGTCACCGACGAGAGAATAAAAATACATAATTCATTGTTATTGTGCAATAATTTTAGATGAATACAGCTCCAACGTGCGTCACACATAAACCATCCACTCTTAACCACACTCGGTAACGAGCAATACATACAAAACCCACACCTTTCTACGATGCTCCAATAATGTGCAACACCAATGTGTTACTTAGCGGTATAGGTGTCACACTGGACATACACTTGGCGTAGAGGTGTTACACCGAAAGTGTCTGTTAAAACACTGCATCCTCATTTTGTTTTGATCGGTATACGAAACACGCGCATTTTATTATTAAAAGACTCCCTTAAGAAGATATCAATATTTCTTGAGGATTGATCCTTGCCACGTTGAAGATGACGACTTCATGAAACATGTAACATTGATGGGCGTGTCAGCCTCCCACTTATCCCAAAGCTAAATATATTCACACATACATCCAAGATAAATGTTAAATGTTTTAACTTTGAAACCATACATAAAGCAATTAAACTGATATGTGAGGACATAGGCAATTTCATGCAGGACAGAAACATTTTGGGAAAGCCATCACAAAAATCCAGTAGAAGCCGTTGACATGAATGAATGAATCATGAACAACGCGATATTGCGATTTGTCAAAGCCGCACCCCAAAAATAACCCCTCGATTCGCCACTTCTGTTACCAACCACTTTTACATCGCGCATGCAGTGCGTTCAGATTCTCTAATAAAGACAACATCTGATACGTTGAAACATCCAATATCTCAATGTACAATGGAACGTTGCCAAACATTGCTTTAGCCAGACTGGCAGCAATGAAAGAGGTTGGCCCAGGGAAGAGGTTGTGCCAGGGAAGAGAGAAAAAATCGAAGCCACGAGAGCTAAAAATCAATCCAGACAGCTTCGACAACCAAGTGAGATGGCACAGCTTGAAACCGTTCGTGTCCTCTTATACGACTAGAGGATTAAGTACAAGTCTACCGAAACAGTGACGTCATTTCCGCCGAAACTGATGGGAAAGTCTCGGATGCACAATATCGTGTTTGCTTTCCCTTTTTTCGAGTGCGTTACTGACTTGGCGCCAAAATAAATACACAACCATAAATTCACTCGCGACCGCAGCACGCACGTTCTGAAGTGCTGGTTATTTTTGGTCTTTGCTATACGGACATTTTATCACGTTACAAGAAGAGTCTTTAATTGTCTGAGTCCCCGTCCCTGCCTACACATTTCACACCAGTTTTGCAGTATCAAACATGGTTGTGTAACAACGGGGACCAGACTACAACTGTTTTGGAAATACTAGGTCGCACTTTCATACGATACCTTTAAATCAACACTAGGTAAAACTGCAATGTAATAAATTATAAACATTTTCCCTTTCGACCAAAGCGTTAATCCATATACTTGTTTTCACAAACTCACATAGGGTTTTCAAGCATTATGGCAATAAAATGAGTTCGAGAAAACGTCAGTTGATAGCTTCCCAATTTGTTTCTATTTTTCAATTTGTGGACGTGTGGAAGTCCACAGAGTGTTTCAAGTCCCTACATTTATGATTGTATGGACCTCCTTTGTCGATCCAGAAAGTCAATGACTTTTCTTTGTGTTTTTCCATTGTTTGGAATTTCACAATGAAGTCTGCAATGACAATTCCCTTTTCATTGTGCACGAAAGCGAAGCAATGACGTCCTCGCTGTCAAAACACCCGGATACCTTTTTGTCAAAGTTCTCGGTTTCGACCGGCAGACACCCACACACCGCTCTCTGTGTTGCAGTCACTGTGGGGACATTCCTTTTGTACTGTTCACTCCAACATTGTAAATGAAACTGTGTGGACACACATTGTTTCAATGGGAGACTTTGCGATGCTAGATGGCAGCAGACTTACCAGGTAAATTTCAATTGTTTACGTAGTTCTGAGCATGCGCACATTACCAAGAACAATTAATTTTACCTGGTAAGTCTGCTGCCACCAAGCGTCTAAAAAGTCCACTATTCCCTACATCATGTGGACTTCTGTTGTACTCAGGTCAACCACTTAGTATGTAGGTTTTAAAACACCCAGTGCAGGATTGTATCGCGTTCAAATGCATCGTGAATAAAATGCAAAAAATATGAATATGTTTGCCGTCCACACTTGAAGGAACTGTTTTAGCAATTAATTGCCTGCGTTAAAGGGACTCTTGTTTCATTATTTAATGCGCGCACGCCTTGCGGAAGGCACGCAGGGAGCGCACATTAGCTTCTTAATGACCTATTTCTTTATGGGATTGTGAGTATTACATGCACTCAGCTGGACATCTTCAGCTTGTGACACGGACACGAAAAGGCGATCCCGCTATTTAAGTACACCACGACGCTTCTGCCGATTCCTAGACACCTCTGTGGTTTAAGGGGCATTGCGTCTTTATATAATGCCCACGTACATGTACATGGCCGGTTCTAATGCCCCACACAAATACATGCCCCAGTACTCATGCCCCCGTTCACTCAACTCAGATTGGATAATACAACAAATGTTGGATACTAAAAGTAATAAAAAAAAACGATATTTTTTTTGACGGATTTTTTTTTAAAGTTTCGCGATCAGATACTTGTATGCGAACACCAGAGCTGAAACAAACGGCACAACCTTCAGACGCACGGACTACTTGGAAAGTACATTTTACACGCGCACGTACAGTGAGGTGCATAGACCGTTTCGCAAATACCCATTGCGCAAGCGCTAACTGTTAAATGATGTGCATGCTGGTCTCAAGGTCTCAATTGATCGCTAGCTAGACCAGCATGCATGTCATTCCTAGCCTAACGCACACATACCGAGTTTCTGAGATCAGGTATTTGGCAATGACGATTTAACTCCGCACGGCGCCGCCAGCGGCGTATCGCCATAAACCCTTTCAACTTTTGTATAATAAGAGCGAATGTGGTAAGAAAACAAAAAGGCACGCGCCGCAGCAACCCTTGCCGATCTCGTGACCAGCCTCATCAACACCATTCTAAAGCTTTCCTTTCTCTATAGTTTGTTGCCTTACTTTGGTCGAGAGCGTCTCTGGATGTACTCGGCTACTTGTCATATCCGTCACGGCTCAGCCTCAGTGATATCAAGTATTTATGCCTTTTTCTCCTTCTCTTCTTTTCCCGCGCTCTCATCTTTTCCCGCGCTCGCTAGCTCGCACGCGGTCCCCGGTGCAGGGTAACAGTACTTTAAGCCTCGGGCGGGTAGTTGGAGGAGAATCTGGAGAGGTCTCCATATGAGTGTTCACTCTCCTCTCTCACCCAGGGGCCGACGGTGCATTTAGCTGCAATTTTGTGTAAGAAACGTATACGTCAGGACGCCCCTGTCGGAACGGTGACTGGCTCATTGTTCATGGGGGTGGGGTTAGGGTTTGGAGGGGGCGGCTGTCTCATTGGGCTTGAATATTGATACAATATTTGTCTGCACATCAGAATTGCCATAGTCAAAAATGGTCCTGATGTTTTTTAAGGATTCCCTTTTTTGAATGGATTAAGAAAAGATGGAAAAAAAATCCCTATTGAAAAGCACTACGAAATCGGCAATTTAGGTGTGCAGAAATAAAAATTGCAGGAACAAAGGGCATGAGTTCATCAGGGGTGTGCCGCTCTTTGACCACTGAATAGAGGTTTAGAAGGGGAAAAACCTCGTCCTCAATTTGTCTCCTCTCTTGCCATCGAACCGTTTACAGTACCGCTAAAGAATTTCATCAGCCTTGTTTTGTCTGGTTTGACACATAGCTTTATACATTTTTGGATGGAATAGAAAATCTCAACTACGCTACCTCAAGGAAGAACCAATAATCGTGCTCTACACGCGGCACAATGTAAAGAACATTTTTAAAGTGATTATTTATATTGAGAGACAAGTCTCCGATCTCAACATCCCTCGTCAAATAAACCGCCGAATTTGCAGATTTTCTCCCCTCGCTATATCACATTATACGGGCTTGCTGTAGTAGTTCACCGTCGAGGAGTTAGTTCCCCAACGTGAAGCTGACTAAGATTGTGGCACGACAACGCAAACATTTCAATTGGTCTGACCGCCCAATTACGACAACCTGGCGACGACATATCGCATGGAAGGGGGGGGGGTGCTACGGCATCCTCCTCGTAGATGCAGCTATAATTCCAAAGGAAGGTGGTTAGGGCAAAACAAAAACACGTTAAGCGTTCTACCTTTTTGAAAAAAGGAAGGAGCAGGACCTTTTCCCCCAAAACGGCCGCACGACACATTTTACAGACAACCGACAGGGCTTAAAAAAATTTGTTTGTATGAGATCGTTAAAATAAAATCTTGTTTTATGAAAAAATAAAAAAGAACAAAGAAAAAAATGAGGCGGCCTCTTAAAAAGGAAGTTGACAAGGACGCTAAACATGATGTTTTTTATATGGCCTAAATGAAACGGGATAATGCGAACATCAGCAGCGTCTACAACAACGAGGTTCTCGTAGAGTGATGTGCCGCGTTTTTGCTTTGCGTTAAAGGAACACGTTGCCTTGGATCGGACGAGTTGGTCTATAAAAAGCGTTTTGTAACCATTTGTTATAAAATGCAAAAATTTGACTCCCATAAATGGCCGACCGCGTTTGTCGACGAGTTAAGAGGAAAACCACGCAATTTCGAGTGATACTTGTGTGGATCATAATATTCTACTTTTAAAATATCTTTCTAATCATATGCATTTTATAACAAACGGTTTCAAAAGCTTTTCAAAGACAACTCGCCCGATCCAAGGCAACGTGTTCCTTTAATATGAGGGTGCCACTATGCAGTAGACAATAACGCGAAGATTACCCTAGTCTTTCATTAGAGCAGAGAGACGAGCCATCAATGTCAAACGGGTGTGTAAAAAAGGCAAGACATGTCTGGGTGGCAGTTCAACTGGAAGAAATCATCAAGATGTTTCTCCAGACGTCTTTTGAATAACTATGATCCAATTGTTGAACAAAAATGTTGTGCAGCACGCACTTCACGCAGATGGACTTCTTCGTGCGATGGTCGCGATAAAACAAGAAAAACGAAACGCGGGGCAGTGATAATGTCCGAGCGGCGTTTTATTTTTTAGCTGCACTGTACTATCCATTACTCACCTATATTATCATCAAAGGTTCCTCCACCGGGCTTTACTCTGCACTTTGCAAGTAGAATCCCTTTTCAACGATTTACCGCTCTTTTCGGCTTCATAAAAGGGTGAGGAACCCCCGAGAGTGACAATGAGGTCAGACAGCAGAAAAAACACAACCAAGGCTATTCCCACAAATAAGAGCTGGCGATAATAACCCTTTAAACACAAACAACGTCTGAGAGTGTTGGGGGGGGGGGTGGGAACGCAACACCGGAGGCCCCGGTCCCAAAGACGGAAGGATGACAGTCATTAGGGCCCGTGCTGATTTAACAAACGCCTCACTTAACGCTTTTACGCAACGCTGGATAATTTTGCCCTCACCTTAAGCTATGGCACTAGTGTGGGTGTGTTTAGGGGGGGGGGGGGGGGGGGTTGTAATGTCATGCGGACAGGGAGTGCGTTCGAATGACAGGTGCAGCGTAGGTCTGCTGACAACCGGCCGACCCTTCACCTCCTTGCTATATCCATGCTTTATCTAACCACAGATAATTGTCCAAAGATCCTCATCAGCTTGCCTGCCTTACGCTGACAATTACCAAAATATTGTAGTGAGAACACTGAATGTGTTGTACTATATTACCCATAAATCCTCTCAAAAAAAAAAATGGCGCGAGATGGTATTCCCCCTTCCAGCCTCGTTTTGGTCACGTGCATTTGTATATAGGCCTATTTTATCTTATCCCGGTGTGGCGGCCACACCGGGTAAGGAGGATGGGGCGTGTTGGTGGGGGGGGGGGGGTGGAGTTTCCATGATGGTCTCGTGACCTGGCTAGATCCACGTACGCACAAACACACAGACGTGACTACAACGCATTTTTAACACGTCGCGGATCCGGAGTGTAACGCAAAACTGCCGGCGACAATCAAGCGCCGGTCCCGCTGTCGTTAGTGCATTTTCTTCTCTAGCCCCGTCTCTCGACGGAGCGGGGAAACCTTAGAAGCCTCAAATACTCTCCCCTTCCCCCTTCTCTGTCTCTCTCTTTCCCTCCACACCTAACCCACGGCCTGCGAGCACCATGCTCCCCCGGGGAGGAGGGGGGGGGGGGATGCGCCCCATGATAATATCCGTCAGAAATGCGCGTGCACGGTCTTTGTTCCCGGCTTAGAGTTCACCGCCGATCGTGTGTTAGCGGCAATATCATCGTCTTATTACCGTTTTCTCTGGCTGCCGCGCGGCTCTCAAGCCTACTGCACACACTACAGCGAGCAGGAGAGAGGATCGGATCGACGGCACAAGAGCAGAATTCTCGCGTCGTTCCGGACTGTGTTTTTTTTATCTACTCTACACCCAGACGACTGTTTTGTGAGCCTTTAAAAAAAAGACAGGCAACGTTCGTAAGGGGAGCGAACTATTAATTTTTGCTCAAATATTTGGCATCATATTGCGTTGTGTCAAAGGTTTTTTTTGTGTGCGGACGTGGCTGACCTGTACTTAATTCAACTGATATGAGAGGTTGGTGGGAGGGTTGTGAGTGTGTATGAAAATGGAGCAGGCACAGGTAGAGTATTAAAATTACTAGTGGTAGATCCGTTTGGGGAAAACTGGAGTGACGCAAAAATCAAGTGAGATGATTTCATTTTTCGGTGCCGTCGAAGCTTCTGCTATACAAGTCACACACCGTGAATAAAATTATTTACTCATTTCGTTCTCGGAAAGCACATTAATTGCTATGGCGCCCATAAACAACCCGTCCAACCATTATGATCATTTAATCAACCCTTTTTAGTGTCTTCTTTTTGAGGAAAACTGGAGTGACACAAACAGCAGGCAAAATGTTTTTCGGTGCGGTCTCGAAGCTTCTTTACACATCAAACACGGTGTAAAAATATGAGTGATGACTGATTCCGTTCTTGGAAAGGACAATAGTGCATTTACAATCCAAGTTGAACTTATAATTATTTTTCAAAATCTGTTTTTTTTTTTAGAGTCTTCGAACAGCCGATGCTGGACTGCTGAGCAGCTGAGCACGCCGCGCTGTAATATTCTTTCAAATCGTAATTTTTTCAGCCATTAATCTGCGCTTTCAGGTCCCTGATGAGCTGGTGGACAGGCAGACACATTCCTGGCGCTCAACTGCTGCATTGGTTTTGGCTGACGGCTTTTTCGCACCAACGATCCCGTTACTAATAGGAAAAGTAGACGGCTGATTCATGGCATGTTTCTATTTTCTTTTGGTATGATAAACAAAATTCCCGATCTGTGGACTCCTGAATACTAACTATTCAAAAGGTACTCGCATACGGTGGGAAGGTGATGGGAGTTTGAATTTGATTTTGGCACAGACATTTCAAAGATTCCTATAATATACCACTATAAAATATCCCGCGATTTTGCTCCACTCAAATGGCCCACACATCACTGGTTTATTGGTTAACTATTGACCCAAATCCTACTTTTGAGTTACGCAATGGATTTGAATCATACACGAAACGGTCGTCGCCCAAACTGCGTTGTCACATCACGTTCACGCTATCGCGCGGCTACCTTGCCGTCGGCCACGATCAAGCCAATAAATACGGGGTAGAATCAGAGGGAATTATTGGCGATGGGTCCGCTCGCTGGAGCCAGCAAGGCGAGGGAGAGACGACCGAAATGCGTTGCCTGGGTGTACCTAGCGTTGAAATAGAAATGGTCGGGCGAGAGGTTGGAGTGGGGGGGGGGGGGGGGGGGGCTCGTCAAACGGACAGTAGAGATGGGGGATGAAACTTTATCTTCCGCTCCAATAAACCGCAGCTACAAACAATAATTTGAGAATCGCGTAAACTCAGCGCCGGTCACGCAATGGGGGAAGATTACTCCCCCCCGCCCCCCAACCTGCCTCTGCATTAGTATTATTTTTTTGTAACCCTTCCTAAAATCTTCTGAGTTTTTGTCTGTGTGTTAATGTGTCTTGAGTTGAGATGGACTTTTATTCTACCCAATCCCAAACGACTTTGAATTGCTATTCGGTGGCGCCCGCAGTTTTAAGTCGGCAATGCGGTTTATTAAAAGAGATCTCTAGCGAATGTTTTAATACTTACATGCTTCAGCACTCACGGAACCTCGAAATGCCTAACCGAAAGCCCGTGCGCGACGGCCCGTCGTGCGTGCCCACCCGGCGGGGGAAGAAAGAATTCCCATATAACCCGGTAGCCCAGTTGATTCAACTGATTTTGCTGGTTTGCATAATTAACATGTAAACAAAAATATTTATAAAAAAAAATAGATCTAGGGGGTTTACCGGTTTTGCCTCGGGTTATAGTCTGATTATGATTATGAACAAAGAATATTTAATGAATAAATAAATACCCATGACTCAATGAGCTGAAAGTAGGCGTTGCATACACCCCCCTCTAACTCGAAGGGATATGCACCTGCCGCTGATGTATGTGTGTGCGTGACGTGCGTCTTAGTATAGAAAATAGCGCCAAAACGCACATTCAATACACATGTTCATTTATCATTTATACTAGCACTTCAAAAACGTTCGCCGGTTTACGCTTTGTTGTGTACCAGCACGCGCACAGATTTCCCCATTATAAATACCATGCAGTTCCCCACAAGGGGGTGGGGTGTTACTTAATTGTTTCATATTAACCGTTTCCTGATTATGATAAATATAAAAATAACCTTAATCTCAGGATCGCGTCAAAAAATATGGAATTAATCAAATAAGTATGTCTGGGATCGGACTCTTCTGCCAGCGAGTTCGCGTCTGAGTCAATACGTTATTGCGGCACAGTGCTCCCCCATCGAGCTCTGAAACAACAAATTGTGCGGCTTCGTGCAACGGAATATGCAATCACTTATTATTTACTGAACCCGGATAGTTCTTGTTGCAGTTTTTTATTTCTCCTTTATTCTGTTGTGGGTTTATTATCGACGTAACATTAATTGAAGATCATACGATGGTTGTATAATAGGTGGTTTAAAGGCACTGGGAACCTTTGGTATTCAAGGAACATGTATTCTCACTTGATCCAAACATGCGTAAACACAACAAAGTGAAAGTTTTGGCTCAATTTGTTATCGAATTTGCAAAAGAATAATGAAAGAAAAAACACGTTTTTTCTATTACTTTGTGTACTTTCAGATTTATAAATAAAAAGGCTTCAGCAGAAGTCTTTTATTATTTGAGTGAGAAATTACTTCTTTTTAAATATATATACTTTATTTCATGAGAGGCAGTCGTTTATCACAATGTTTTATACTACTATCATTATCAATAGCTTTTCTATGCTCGTTACCAAGTAGGTTTGTACGCTAACAATTGTTTTGAGTAACTACCGAGTGTCCAGGCCATAATAAGAGACGCGGCACAATTTCCCGTGATTGTTTGCAATCGCACCATCTATCAGATCCGTGTGGAGAATGTTCAATTAATACCGTTCATCCATCAGGAAATGGTGTCGCTTGTTTTTGGTGGGACCTCTTTGAAAGAGGTAATTGAATTTCTAGACGTCGTCTTGACGAAACGGGTTTTATTCTATGGTCAGCGCAAGAGTGGCCGACAGTGGGGGAGGGAGAAGGATTTCATGGGTTATTTTAATGGTTGATGTTCAAAATTAAGACCTGCACCGTCAATTTTGAAATCAGGTTATGACGTCATTTAAGTAGGGCGCCCTCGGCTAGTGATCAAAACAAGGTGGCCTACACTGGAGACAAAGTGTTACAAAGGTGGTAACATCCATCATGGGGGTTTGAACGGTTGGTGTTAAAAACACAAGACTTGCACAGCCAATATTTTGAAATCAGGTTGAAAACCTAATTTGATGAAACAGCTAATGCACATGACGTCATTGGAGAAGGGCGCCCTCTGTTATAGTGATCGAAACAAGGTTGCCGATTGGTCTATCCCGTGCAATCAACGCGTAAATCATGTGCGTTTTCATAATCGTGTCACGTATAAGATGGCGGGCTTGATGACGTCAATGCAGAGTTGATACAACATGCATAACCTCCTTGTAGTCTGTATTAACCAAAGGCTAGCACAGATAATGAGCTTATCGTGCAAAATGTGTATACAAAGTCAGATATTACGACTCGAGAGACGTCCAAAACCTTTAAATATTGACTCTGTGTATTATTTTGAGTTCAGATTCCCATAAAAATGACCCCGAATCTTGCAGAGAAATCCATTGTGCAAAATCTCTTTGCCAAAAATAATATCAAAGACAAAACAACCGTTACTGCCTACGTACCAACGCGCTTGACACGATTCCAGATTCCATGACCGCGTGAACCCAAAACAACCGTCACTGCCTACGTACCAACGAGCTTGACACGATTCCAGATTCCATGACCGCGTGAACCCAAAACAACCGTCACTGCCTACGTACCAACGAGCTTGACACGATTCCAGATTCCATGACCGCGTGAACCCCCTTTCAGCAGTCCCTTTAATAAGTGAGTCCCTTTAATGTCACACGATCCATTCCCGTTAGATCACACCGCACCTGCCCATATCCTGGTTATAGGAATCTAGACAACGCACCATGGATCCAGAACTTTACGCCTGATCGATTATTGTCCGTAGCCGCAGTTGGGATAACGCCAAACAGTTACCGCTGAACTCCTTAAAGGGGCACACGTGTGCCGCTGATATTTAAAAACATTAATAAAACTCAACCAAGTGGACTGAACCGAAGTTCTGTTTCTAGTTCGGAACGAACTAACGGTGTAACTACCAACCATCCCCTTACGATACGTCTGAGAGCCTCAGGGCTTTACTCTGTGTGTTGTTTCATTCTCTTGTTCTTGGAAATAAAAAAACTGGGGCAAAACTAAAAGTAGGTCACTCAATGTCACCACTGTATTAGTTGGTCGTGCGTGTTCACAGAGTGTCTTCTTACTTTCCTTTGATCTGCAAAGAGTAGGCTTATATACACGGGGCTATCCGAGGATACGTGATTAACGTGAGTCATAGGGGCACACACAAATTAACCAAGGAACCTACTCCCGAAATAAAGCCGATTTTTCTTTAATATAGAATCATCAAGCAGGCCGCGATGATGCGAAGAACTTAGTTAGTAGAATATGTATACGCACATAACACTATTGCAATGTTATTATAGGCACCACACGGTGTATTCGAGGGCGACTGGTTTGCAGCCGCGCACGCAAATTGACGCAAACAACCGCTCAGGCCTAACTGCTTGTCCACCCTTTTTCCCCTCTCTCTCTAAAAAACACCTCAAAACTGAACAGAACAAAACACACGAGTCGTGCCTAGGGTCCAGGAGTCGTGATTACTGAGCACGCCGCTTCGTGCGCTGCGTGAGAACTCGCTTCATGCTCCAGAGAGTGTTTTTTCTCTTCTAGACTGCAAACAAGAGCGATGTTATAAATGATATTCATGGAGAAAAAAAGTTTTTAAAACGTATAGATCGTGTTGGGATGGGTCTGACAGTGGCTCAAAGAGAATTGTTTCTATTTTATGTATCTGCATTAATGGGGGCTGAAGTGTACTCAACGCATTCGAAGGGCAACATTGCTTTTCGTTGCATACTCCATGGTGAAACTATAGTGATCGAAACGTCGTTTTCTTATACGCAAACTCGGTTAATGCCAAGTCGAAGCTACAAAGTGCTGTCGCATGAAATGTTTCGGGCCATAAAAACCTAATAGTTATAACATGTTTTTGGCCATAAATACCCTAATTTCGTTTCCGTGAATCCTGTATTGTGTGGATGGCACACATTGTGTCATAACATTGTCTAAGAATTTCCTCAAAGTTGTGTAATGTAGTGTTTGCACCATGAATACTGGACCGGGCTGCCCTTTATTTTTCATAGCAACTGGTACTATCTGTAATGCGCAGACTACGCTTACGCAAACGGTCATCAGTCAAAATGAAATGACGAATTGGGACACCCTTCCTCGCTATGTAGATGCTTACTCTATGGTAGATGTAGCCATCCGACTTCGATAAACGCACAATCGAAGAAACAAGCCGCCTCAACAGCGAAACACCTGGTGTTTCTAGTGTTTCTATTAAATACGTCTGTTCAAATATACACACTGTACTGTATATTATATGACCGTGGTTCGTAGTCGACTGGCAGATTTGTAGGTCACGTCAGGTCACCCGGTGTTTACCCTGAGCCGCTATATACAAGAGGGTAAGGGAAGTCCAGCCCCTTTATACATGAGTGAAAGGGACAATGAATTGTTTCTCGGTTCATTGTTTGGTCTGTGTGCGTTGCTGAAGAGCCCGACTCAATTGGTGTCCGAGTCTGGATGTACACCAGACGTGCGGGATTGAATGACGAACTAGGGCATTAGTAAAACACGTCTACCAGTTATTTCTTCACAAATAGCAAACAAAATGGCGTACGAAATAAATATTAGGTCGAGAAGATATTATCGAGTAAATTCGTCACATGTAGAAAAAAACAAGAAGAACCGTTTATAAAGTTAACACTTACAGCAGGAACAACGCCAGAAAATGGCGTACGAAACAATAATTTACTGAGCACATGTTAACACTACAGTACAAGAAAACCCGTTTATGTTAAGCACTATCTCACTGTTAAGTTAGTAGATTTTCCAACAAATATGTATGCTAGAGTGTGAAAAAAGGGTGTTATCCGCATATACTTCTAGACCTACAGATCTCATGTAAAACTAGGTACAAGTTGAAGATTCGACCGCAAACACCACAGTGGCACAACACTGTAAAAGATGTATAGCATGCAACTCGGTGATGCTTCAGGGGTTTAGTACAGCCTATGAATGTTAAAATCTTCGTTTCTCCCTCATCTGTTTTCTTCCCTCTTTCATCGGCTCACAAATACCTCCAAGAAAGAAGGGGGGGATTTCACATCCGCTACTGCCTGGAAGAAGATGCGGACTCTACGTGCCTTGATTTATGTATTTATGCTTTAACCATTTTAGAATGCAAAGCTGTATGCTACGTGGGTCCGCTCCACGTCGTGGCCAAAGCCCGGTCGTCCCCTTGGTGATAGTGCGTAAAGCACGTACGGTGCACCAATAATGTGGCGTGTGAGTAATTACGTCCCCCGGGGTATGCTGCTGAGAAACTCGGGCCTGGGCCTCACGGGCGAGAACCGGTCGCCACATGACGTTCGTATCACCAATCTATCTGATAACAACCGTAGCGCTATTGGCACTTATTCAAATAAGCCGACTATTATGGACTTTTGTTTAAAGCGACTGTCTCACGCACGGATGTGTACACAAAACATACAAACAAACTGGGACAGAAATTGTAAACACGCCAAGTTTTGTACCTACATAATCTGTATCATATCTCTAACTGGCGAGTGTCTAAAAGAACTGTTGTATATTTAAGTTTAGCATAGGAGAGGAACCTTCCCTATATTTGGGGGTGTTAAAGTTGTCGGCACACACGAAATAGGGAATCAAAAGTAACACCATAGTGTGTTATAATAACACTAATGTCTGCCAACACAATTACCTTGGTGTTATTTCAACACCATGAGATAATCATTTCTCTCTTTGGTATCTGTTGTGACAAAACCCATGGTGACAATTTCAACACCCAAGTTTTGTTTACAACTCGCGGTTACTCGCCATCATCATTCTACACGGTGTAGTTTGTTTTCAATAAGAGCACCCGCTGAACAAAAACTCACCGCTCATTAAAAGGTTTACGACATTGAAGTCTTGCACGTAGAACAAAGTGGATTTTGATACCGCTATATACATAAATCGTGAATAATATCTGTGAAAGACAAATAATGTCAACGATTGCACGGGTCCAATGCACGGGTCCGATGTCCAATGCAGGCGAGGGTCAAAAGCAGAAATTTGTTACAAATTTTAGTGAAGAGCGACAAAAAAAAAAACCAAAAATCTTTATATTGTGTCTGGCACCCTGCCAACTATAGCAGCCCTTTAGCAGGTTTAATCATCAACACTGGGTAGATTTACTTCAACCACACACTGCTCCTTTAAGATGGTGGTGATCGAGTGGTTAGATCGCTATCTTTAAAATCGGCTTCTCGCTTTTTAGTCCAGAGACGAGACGAAGGGGGGGGGGGGGATGGAGAGAGAATTCGAAAAATTCTTTCTTGCCGTTCCCAAAGCCATATCACTTTTCAAAGTCATATGCCTACCCATTTTTTTCTAAAACACCATTGTGTGTTTGTTCCCCGGAATCTAGAACCCAACATACCTCGCACATTATTATCATATACAGTATAGTATGTCCCGGAGTAAACTGATACCCCGCGGGTTACAGTCGTAATGTTCAAAGGTTTTTCTTTTCATGTGCGCGCCGAGAAAAACACACGCCGCCTTCCATTAATGACACAGCACCGCGAAGTATATAAATTCACCAAAGCGCGTTCAATGTTGCGATGAAGAAGACAAAATGGGTAAATTTTCTTAGGGTGATATCCTCAGGCAAGGCCCGACATCGTGCTGTACTTAATTTTCTACCCACAACCTCTCCCTCCCTTTCTCTCTCTAAACCACCGCCGTTAAATTGGCCCAATAGACGGGGCCTGCTTGTATAATTTCCCCCGGACCCGGCCTTTAATGTTGGCGTCTTCGTGCACCGTGAATTCGCCTCATGGTTTTACTGTCTTGCGTGTGTGTCGTCAAATCTAAATTAAATTGCGTGGAATCTCGAGCGTCGCGGCCTTCCCTCGTCTATAAAGAAGAGACGGACAAACCGCTTTTTATTGTAAAGGGGCTCTCGCTTTATATTTTAAAGGGGCTCATCGCTGGTGATTCTTTGATCTACTTGAATTCAGTAGAAAGTTGCGGCTACATAAGAAATGTACTCATTGTAAGATCTGTTTTAAAAATTCCTCAAAGATTACATGGCGTAATCTTTTTGTTTGCGCAGACCAACACTTTTTTTCTTCTAACATGGCATTTCCCATGTGACATCCTTTCTTCATGGTTCACATAATCGATTTCAAAACAGGTCACAGTGGCTCTAGGAAAAACTTCTTACTTCTAAAAAAAATCCGCGTCTCGAAGTGTGTACACAATCCGTCGGCGAACGACTTCCCAGTGTTGCTTTACATTCTTGCGTGGAATTCACGACACAGAAAAACTCGTAACTTCACCTAGGAAATTGATTTATTTATTTCTTCGAATAAAAAGTCGTGTCAGACTTGTTTCTGAGTATTTTTGAGGATAGTTTTGTTTGTTGTATTTTTGTGTTGCTTGTGTGACGTCGGGTAATAGATTAAAGGTGACAAAAAGTGCTGTATGGCTTACTCGCTACGTTACTTGCCCCCTGTCTATTTATATCTTCTTAAAGTAAACTATAAACGTATGTATTGAAACACTACAGAATGCGTGTGGGTAATTCTACCGTTACTCGCGTTACATTAAAAATGTTTACAGAAAACCGAGTAACCGAATTACTATTTATTGACTCGACATGCTCAAGTTAGTGTGCCACTGAAAAAGGCAACGTGGTTCATCATATCGAGTCAAAAGAAATTATTCCTAAATTAAAAGTCGATCTCTGAACGAGAATAACGGCGGGAATGTCCATAGCCTATTTTTTTGTATACAGCTCAGACATATCACTTGCGATATATTGATAAACACATCTGTGTATGAAGTATACTTATAACAAGGTCCGGGGTTGGGGAAGTGAAAACAAGAAATCGACGTATGTTTTATAATATTTATCAATGACGTCACAAGGGTGGATCGCATCATAAGATTTGTGGGTTACGTAAACTCAATATGACCGCATCGGGTCTCTACAGTTATTGCGAGCCATCTTTTCCCATTTGACTGGGGAGGTCCCTTTGAAATGTATCCCAGCCAAGTGCCAGGCTAGCTTTCTCTATAAGACCGCTGGGGCTCGGGACAGGATGATTGAGCATTGTCGTACCGGGGGCAGACGCGGCTTGCGGCGGTGACAGACTCACGGCGCGGCGGTTGAACTGAGGTCAAGCCCCGTTATTCTCCCTTTTCCCGGTGTGCGAAATGCCGTCATATTTTTGGTCTCTCTTTAGGCCAAATAAAAATAAAAACATGGTTAGGAGAACCTCTTTCTTTTGTTTATTTATATGTTTTTTTTATATGGCCTTCCGACATATTTTTAATTTTTTTTTTAAAAATGGCCGTCCGATCTATTTTTTAAATACAAACGGCTGGGCTATTTTTCCAAATGACCTTTTTTCCGCTGAGATCACAAATATATATCCCTTTTTCCGATTAATTTGTTTTACTAAAAAAAGAAAGGGGAAAAAAGGAAAAATATATCCCTTTTACGGATTTGTAAAAAATAATAATAAAAATAATAAAAAACATCCCTCAAAAGGAAGTACGCGGAGACGCTAAACATGTTTTTATTCTTTCTTTGGCCTTACTTCAATCTCTCCCCTCAATTTCTGCGTGCGACGGCCGCTCGGTGAGGAGACGTTTCCCGAGGGACAGTCAAATTCACCCTTTATACCCGGGCCGTGCCTTCGCTCTTTAAAACCCCTAACTTTCTAACCGACTATTATGTGTTCCAATTTCTGGCCGCTGTAATCAATCATTGCAGAATTTATTTGCGTTTAAAATAAATTTATTACGGGAGAGAGTGTATCTAATATTGGCGGCACACACATGAGGCACTGCCCCTGGTTTGGAGAGCATCAGCCACAATATCAGGGTTGGGGACAATCCATTTCGCTTACTTTAAAGTGACGCATATCGGCCCGTTTATTAACTGTTGTGGCTGGCCGATTTCAGTCACGCAAATTGCTGATCACAGATTTGTGTTTGAGATCCGGGCAGCTTCGAGAGGATAAATGTTCTGCGAAAAAAGAAACAAAAATGTTTTCTGGTCCATTTTTAATGAGGAAACTCTACAAAACACACTAAATGGTGCTGTCACGTCGAAGGTTATTAGGACATTCAATTAATTGACTTCTTTACCGACGGCACACTCTGAAAAAGCCGCGGTTAAATAACGGGTGTGCTATAAGCAATTGGGTCAAAGAATGACTCGAGTGCGTGAATTGCAGACTTGTTCTTATCTGCAATATTGAGCATACAATACTATTATCATTTCGTGCTCAATATGCGGCATGGTGTAGGTAGATCCCTCTATCATCGTGTATTCATTGTGTTCCTGATCTCAGTTGTTGTTGTTATTTGTTTGTTTGCTGTTTGTTGTTGATGTTGCTATGGAAGTGTCAATGTCTCCTGTTTCAGCAAAGAACGTAAAACTCCCGCCGTAATCTAAATGTATCCATCTCTCAACAATAATTTGATTGGAGGAAACTGGATCAATTCTTGATCGATCCCAGGAAGAAAAAAACCCAACAACATTTCCAATAATATCACCAGCTTTTCAAACCTTTCACCCAAGCTTAAAAAAATATGAAATATGTACATCCATCAACTATTTCCGGTGAAACTCATACTGCTGTTATTATTTATAACATTCTCTATAAGTGTTCAGCTTTAAAATCTGTCGGCCTATTCAGAAAGGGTAAAAAACACGCCTCCAAAACTGGCTCAACACCCGGTCGTATAGAATAAATGTGCCGACAATGACACACTTCTTCAACCAGCTTGGTTGATCCTTTGTCCTTTCACGTCTTTATGGTTGACTGCCTAACATAAGCTTATGTGTGAGTTTCAAGAAAAGGAAAACAAAGATCAACACCGAAAGGGAGAACAACAAAATCAAGAGTTTTGCGGTACTAGTCACGACGTCATGGTTGAATAAACACCATTTTACAAACAATCTCTGAAACTAGTGCAAAATAAGCTTCGAAAAAAGCATCGCAATACTCCAAATGCGATTTTTTTTATTTGGATATCGAAACTGAACTGCAAACAAATTCAAGTTCGTTGCGTAGTCAAAGTTTTTTTTTAAATGAACGCAATTCATAATTTATGTGCACCTGTGAATCAATAGTATTAAACTGGATTTCAATAAATAAGTGAATTATTAAACGTTCCACCGCAATGAACAGAATAAAATTGACGACGATTTGCTGAAGAATCAATTTCAACTTTGAAGGCAGTATATACTTTTGGTCCTTTTCGAAATTTAAATGAAGTATGATAACAAATAAACACATTCTTCACACAGCGGTAAACAACTAATACATCAAAATAATGTGTCCATCGCAAGGATATCAGGTTGCACCTTTAATGCATTCTGTATCTGCGCCATAGAGCGAGCGTGTATCAAATACTGCGTGGGTCATTAATAATTATTTCCACTTTGATCACTACTTTAAAGGAGCACATACGCTGTTAGTGGAGTAAAACAACAAACCGAAACTGTGATGATTTAGTGAAAATGTTTATGGAATTGCTGCCAATGAAACATCTAGTTTTTATTTCGTTGCAGTAGTTGGTCCCGTTTAATCATGTGGGTGTTTTAATTTAAAATAGAAATAATGGAACCAAAATTAAGAAATATTTAATTGCTCGATACACGTGCCATACATTTTAATCCAGACAATAGCAGCAACTGCTTTATAAAACAGGTATGTTTACAGTCGTAAATCAAGCACGATAAATTTTTTTTCTCTGAAATAACTGGCCCGTGACAGTTCCGACCTAGTGGCGACGACAATGACGACAGCGCACCCCGACAGACCGTAAACGAATGTGGATCCTCGATCCATCACGAAGGTAATGTGGTGTTATCACGCAGCGGTTCGGATCAATGTCACGCAATATTATAGTAGAAGTTTCTAAAATTTCCTTTATTGTTGGATTCGGTGACAGTAAAATGATACAGAGAAGTCGTGTACTGCTCCAGACCGCAAGATACCACAAGTTTTTACTGTGTTGCACACCGTTCTACAATAAGGCTAGTAATGTTTATATATATATAAAAACATTTTTTTTTTTTAAATCATGGTAAAAGTAACACATAAAAGCCCTTATATGAAGACCAACAACACAAGACACAAGAGTGATATTTGTGATACAACATCAACAAGAGTCTGAAGTTATGGCCTACATGTAAACCCCTCACACGCTCCACGCCACAATTCACCACAAAAAATATCTACATGAGTTGCGTTGATCATCATCGGAAAACCCTCAAAAAGAGGTGCCCCTTTAAAGCCGCGCCATCAGGCTCCACAAGGACCGCAGCACGACGACGTTTCTGATAAGTACATCACGCTCGTCATCGATCCTGTAAAGGGGGGGGATTAAGCCTCTTCCGACAAGGGGTGTGAAACCACGGAGTGAAAGTAGCATGTCGAGGCCCTAAAACCCACGGCAAGGCAATAGCAGACAGCGCGGTCCGGGGGACTCGGGAGGCGTGAAGAGGTAAACACACCAGGGTGCTGCGACCCGATCCGACGCCCCTTCCTGCCTGGGCTTTGGCTTGGTGTTTACGGACGACCTAGCGTCCTTTTCGCTCGATCCCCTGTCGATGACCCCACTGCGAACTGCAACGCATACCTCATAACAACCGAACCGTGCCCAGGTAAATTGTTTCTCGTACCCCTCTCACCAGGGATAGCCATTTTAAAAACCGTTTACAAAACGATAGGTAAATGAAAACGACTGGCAAACTGTGTGGACGAAAACAAATAATAAAGAACTTGTTTTTACAGATTGCAAAAACTAGATCTATCGCCGGTCATTGTAAAAACACAACACGTATAGACAAAAACGATTTCTTAAAACGTTTCAGGTTCACAAACAAACACAGTTGCCTGCTTTATGAGTTCAATATTATTACAACCTCTTTACAAAGGAAAACCGGCGGAAACATAAAAACACCCCACCGCGCGAAAAACTATTTTATGTAGATCCAAGAATTTCAACGATTTGCTCACCTAAAAATAGCCTGTTTTGATTCGTCATTTAAAATGAAACTGCTCTATGGCCTAGTCGATATATCTTCAAAGGGAATTTCACGGTGCACCAAAAGACAGTAAACTTGTTTTTTTTTCACTGGAATAATTGTCATTAAAGATGGTCATCTGAACACAAAAAGACAATTTGTCACATGTGTAATGGGGATGGGGGGGGGGGGGCGTATTAAAAAAGGAAATATGGTAGTTTGGTTGCTAACCTAATTTTTAGAAAGCGTTAGTTTGTTTTGGTTATAGCTACTAATGGTGCTTTTACAGCTCTATAAAACTAACAGATTCCCCTTTAAACATGTTGTGTGTGCATGCATTTTTGTTTGCGGTTTTATTCAAATGTTATTCATTGAAGCTACCTGAAACTGAGATATACAGGCTTTTGTTTTGTTCCGTGTACTTTTATTTTGAACTAGTTTTAATACATTTCTGATCATAAACCTCCTTAGGTTTCAAAAAAATTGAAGTAGAAAGTTTATAATAAACCATTCGACCTAAGTCGATCTAAAAAATATAAAAACTACTTCAAAACGGACATAATTTCTGAACCTAAAGCAATACAACACTCCCAACAACCCAAACCTACAGGCTAGAGACACAAACAACCTTTACAATACTTCACATTTTGTTTCGATTTGCAAATATACGAGAACGGATTAGAAAGTGTGAAACTATCACGGGAGGTTTTCCGCGAGTGAAACTTATTCAACTTCCTTGACGCTGTAGTTTTATAGTTTGGTGAACTTAATGAATTGAACAGACGACATATCACTAAGAACAAAGCACGACATGACACAAAGAAACTTTCTAAAAACGGCCAGTAGTTTAAAATCCCCTGCTGAACGTTAAAACCAAAAACCGCAAAAATGGCTGAACGTTAAAACAACGTCAGAGAATATGACCTCTACAGCCAGTGACCCGCGCTATTTAAATTAGTACTCAAAATCACGAGAAATTAGGAAAAACTACGACAATACAAAACTCCTGCGGTCGTCATGGGGAAGACAGCGAACGTATCAATCGATTTCTGAGAGACTGTGGGGTCAAAGGTCACAAGTACACAAACAACACACGCCGACTATGAAATCGAAAAGAGAGAGACAGAGAGATAGACCGGGGCAATTTTTTTTCTGCAAGTTAAAATCGCCCTAAAAAAATATTCCCTTTTTAAAATCGATTTTAAGAGAAGAAAAAACGTTCCCACTGAAAAGCATTACGACAGCTAACTTGAAAGTAATTTTTTTTAGTTTTTACTTGTTTTTTCTCTAATGTGTTTGTATCTGTATTCGTTATCATTCTTGTTGTACTTTGCACTTTTACCTGTAAAATTATTAAAATGACTGTGGTAATTTAACAAAAATTGCAAACCGGAGATTATTTTTCAGCGAGCGCGAACACCTCGTGTGTGTTTATTCCGCTGGCAGTTCGCCATGTCACGTCGGCGGCTGAATTCGCCAGCAAATTTGAGTTCTTTCAGGGCGGCGCATCTACCAGGTCTTGTTATCTCGTTGGTTTGTCGGTCTGCAAATACAAATTTAAAACGGGTAGATGTTTTTTTAAAGGGTCGGTCTAGAGTCACTGATGATATTATACACGCTGTTTTGTTAGTTGGTGACAACATCATTGGTTTTTGCAAGAGCATATACTCGTTCCATTGTCTATGTTTGAAGTATACAAAATGTGACACAAACAAGGAATTCAGCGCTAGGTGACATCATCATCTGTTAGCATCATGCATTTCTGCACCGGCTGCCTGATTGGTGAGAAGATTCCAAATAGACCGGTCTTAAGCTGCCACTTCTGCCTCCTCCACAGACCACCCCGTGCCCAGTCTGGAGAGTTCCCTCAACATCATGGAAGAAATACCTTATCAAAAACACTTACGACTGCTCAGCGTGGGTTTTGTGCATGTCAATGTTGCTGGATTAGCAAGTAAAACTTTTTTCGTGCATCACGGAATGGATACCCCCTTCAATTTCTCCCAGATTCCACATTATTTACAGCAAAACTGTATGTTTGTTGTTCTTGTTGCTTCCTTGAAAATGCCACAACGACATCTGACACAGAAAGTCAGGCAACATAGAACCATAGTTTACATTTCAAGCGGTAGGAAACCGGTACAACAACATCCTCCTGTATTTATTTTGCAATAAAACATTACGCGTTAAAATAAACACCCAAGTTTTTAAATCAAAAGTGAATAAGAAAATTTGCTGTTTTTAGAGGTTGGTGTTGAGCCTAACACCGATGCAGTGGGCATCGAATGAGGAACATGTCATATACAGGAGTCGATTTCACAAAGAGATAGGACTAGTCCTAACTAAAGGAATAACCATAGGAGATATTAAAAACGTATGGCTAGTCCTAAGTTACGATGAGCAACTCGTCCTAAATCGAGATAAAACCATCGTTAATAACTTTTGCAGAACCCCAAACCCATTAACACAACAACAACAATAACAACAACAAAAACAACAACATCAACAACAACAACGTGTGTCTAGAAACCACAACAACAAAAACTGACTGCGTCACTAAATCATACTCATAATCTCGCCCACAACACAAAAGCACCGCTCCGCAACTTAAAATAATTCAGGCACAAACAATAATCACTGCGTTGTCAAGGCTAAAAGTAGACTTTCCAAAGGCTTCGATGTAGGTGTTTTGTTGTTGTTGTGTGCCGCTTATGGGCTACTTGGCCACGTGGCCCATGCTCAGCCAGCTAGAACCTCGAACCATGGAGGTAGAAATAGATGCTCGAACCATGGAGCTCTCGAACCGAACGCACAGGGGGTTTGACATTGGCCGATAATGATTTATTCATCCCCCATGTTGCCTGGGGCTTTCACACTCAGCCGGGCCCATAGCACGATCGGCATGTATGAAGAATCTGACAGAGCGTGTACGGTCGTGCAACCATTTCTAGACGAAGGAAGAAAAAAGTATTTAAAAAAAATTCGTGCTTGACGGCTGTTTTATGAATGTAAACAATGGTTCGGGTGTGAAGCTGCATAGCCTGATTTTAAAGAGACCTAAATACAGACAATGTTGTTATGGGACCGAATGCCCGAATGAATGAAATTGCTGTTAAAATGTTAAACTAATTATTTAGTTCGAATTTGAAACTCCGCATCCTCAAATTGTTCATGCCCTTCCGGCTGTCGTGCACACCTTGTTGAAAGAGAATCATGCTTCCTCCATCTTGGTCTTGTTCCTCATATCGAATAACAATAATGAATGCTAATAATCATTTTGCAAATAAGAACCAGACTATTTTGTTCCTCCAGCCTCGGTTTGGTTACATTGATATCAATATAAGAAATTCAAGATGGCTTTCCATGATAAAGGTCGATGAGGAGGAGGACGGACCTTATTGGCTGAAGTTCAATGTGTCATTCGAATTGCGGTCATTTCATTGATTGATGGCCAGACACCAATAGTTTAGTTCCCATTAGTTCCTATGACATTTGTCCGATTCGGGAGATGAGAGTTCCCCCCCCTCCCCATTCGTCCACCATCCGTGTTTCTTTACTGGCGTGGCTCGTCTTTCCGTGTAAATATTGCGTTTTCTCTGGACGAGTTGGCGTGTTGGTAATAAACACGCCAAGTGCGTCATTGTTAGCAAAGCATATCATTCAGTTTATGGACTGTTCGATTGTATTTATCCTATATAAAATGTAGATGTATACAATAAAACTAAAAGGTGAGTATTTCATTCAAAAGGGTAATTGCGTTTTTGAGTTTTGCCGAAAATCCGGAACGAATGTGTCCATGTAGGACGAAGAGTAACAGGAACACACAATCCGAGAAGCGTAAACGTTTCGGAGGTTCAAATTTGTATGCCATTTCAAATGCTGTTCATAGACGAACTCTCTCGATTCAAGGCAACGTGTCCCTTTAAAATGACGGAGGGAGAGTGAGAGATAGAGAGAGAGGGGGCGAAAAAATACATGGCTTCCAGCAGTCACCTCTTGGTAATTCGGCCGGGACAATTTAATAAACATCCTGGCGGTTTCTAACACACCGCGTGCGCTTCGTGACATCAACGAGTTTTGTGTTTTTCTGTTTTTCCCGCGCTTCACTCTCTCCCCCTCCTCCACCTCGGATCTGAGAGAGACGAGAAATTGATTCGTGATCGAGGAAAGTGGCAAGATCCGTAAAAAAAAAAAACATTTATTAGGGGACTAAAAACACGTCAGCTCTGTCTTGATTGTGTTTTCTTTCTTCTTCACCCTGTCCGAGCCACTGTTTTTGCGCGGGCTACGCGAACCTCTGTGATACCCTAGCAGGCTGTTTGCGGAAAGGAAAAAACGGGCCCCGTTGGGAGTTTTTCTGGGCATTGTCGGTTTGCAGCTGCCCACGTGCTGCCTGTGGAATAAATGAATATCAAGATAGTATATGGGAAAGAGAGGGGGAAAATTACATTATACTCCTTAACAAAAGCAGGATTGAGGGGGGGGGGGTGTTGAGAGAAATTATCCCAGTGTCTGAAAAAATATTCTGTGTTTGTTTGTTCTGTACGAATCGATTACGATTAGGGGCATTGCACGTGTTTGATAATTCCCGGTTGAACTTATACTCGTGAATAAATCTGTATATTTATGCACAAGAGCTGGCGTTACGACGTCTAGATACGGGTCCCTTTTTAAACCAGTTATTTTAAATTTTTATTAGTAACAGTTTCTCAGTTGAACGACATAGTAAATTCACACACAGGGTATACTTTTGGTAATTTTCAAAGATCAGTATTCTCAATTATTGGGCTCAACTCGGCACCGAATTTGACATAAATAATAAAACACCATTGTTGCATTGCTTTGTGTGCTTTCAGATGCCTCTAAATGCTTCAGTGGGGAATTACATCTTTCACAAAACTAAGTTACTTCAGAGGGAGCCGTTTCTCACAATGTTTAATACTATCAACAGCTCTCGTTGCTCGTTACCAAACAAGTTTTTATGTTAAAAATTAATTTGAGTCATCTCTAATAGTGTCCATTGCCTTTGGGTGGCAGACCCTGTACAATTGTTTTTAGACGCAGTACTATTTTAGCCCGTATGCGTATATCGTTACCATATTAATACAGCAACAGGATTCCGTAAAATAACATCAAACTAGATCATCATAAGACTCTTATTATTTCTTCCTAGAAATGCTCAATAACAATCGACGGAAGTTCATCTAAACAAAACACAAAACAACAACACCAACTGAAATGTCCCAAACCCTCCATCCTACGAAAGTCCCAAAATGTGGCATTTCTAAATTTACACACACTGGGTCTACTTCCGGAGCCGTATAGTCATCGCAAACACACCACACATCCACAAAAAACATTGAGCAGACAAAAAAAAGGTTTTTCATGCAAGGATAGCACGCCAAGTGGACTGAACGTCTGGACTACAGGCTAGGATGAATCTGGCTTTTTCTATCCCAATCGACCCGCAGGGATGAATGAACGGAAGTAACGTCACTTCAAACACAGTGGCAATTGTAATGGCGTTGGGTCCGAGCAGACGGTAGGGAATTTCCTCTCCTTTTTGTTTTATATTAAACGCGGGAACAGTGCGTTAAGAAATAATATGATCGAGAACAATCGGGCCCAATAAGCAGAAAATATTGATTAGTAGTTTTGGCTGATTAGCAGAACTGAGCAGGATACAACTAGTCACACATTGTACATGTAATTATATTTTAGGTAAACCTTGTTCTGGTGATCGTAATTTTTTTGCTTAGCCATTTGTTGTGCTTCTAGCAGCTGTGTGAAATTGGACCAAGGTTGCGGCTCTCTCCTTCAACAGTTACGGACGTGACATTGCTAACCGCTGTTATAAATACTGATCAAGAACAACTGGTTTACTCTCTCTTCCAACTCAAACAGTACGGACGTGAAAGCGATCACCGCCCACAGAAATATCTGAATCTGATCAAGAACAACTGTTTTACTCTCTCTTCCAACTCAAACAGTACGGACGTGAAAGCGATAAAACCGCTCCCAGAAATATCTGAATACGATCAAGAACAACTGGTTCGCCGTCTCCCTCTTTGAACTCAATCAGTACGGACGTGACAGCGCTAACCGCTCCCAGACTCAGCCGCGTTGCTCAGGAACGCTGTATCCTTTAAATAGCACCGGAAATATATTTGTTTGATTGAATTTGTGTTCTAATGAATGTCTGACTACGTGCTATGGTTGCGTACCCGCCCATGGCTGTAACATAGATTTAAGCATAGACGATAGTACTCCCCATTAAGACGCCACTGGGGAAAAAGAAATGATGCAGCACGTGGCATGTGTAGGTATATAACTTCCTATATGCTATTATTTCCTTGCTATTCCTAAAGCCTCGAATTAGAAATACTTCATCAGTGACGTTGAAATAGATTGTTCAAGAAGAAACCCCGATGACCAAAACATGGTATACGCTAGTATGTACAAGCGCCGACAATTTGTTTTCACCAAGCATGATGAACCATGCAACAAAATGTAGAAGCATCCATGGAGCATAACAAACAACATAATACTTAAAATAGTATCCGAGGCTATCTGAGAATTACTAGCAATCAAACTCTTTAACAAATAAAAAATATGGTTTCCCTTTCAACATACATTATAACGGTCCCACACCTATAGTCCCATGACCCCCGGACAGTGCACGTGCATGACCCGACCCATAGCATTTCCTTCCCTTTAGTACCAACACAAACCTCTCTTTTTTCCAACTGGAGTTGTACACCCGCCGTGGGCAAACCACGGGCCCAACACCAGACGCCCCGCTTATACTCCTCAAGCGGTTAATGCTATTACCACGCAACGGCCATTTCGGTCACCTAGTTTATATCAGTCGAGACTCGGCTGCCTCGCCACGCACACACAACAACACGCAGACTTCACATGTGGGGGATCGAGGAAGAAAAACGCATACAGGCGTCCCGATCACCTTTAAAGGGGCTCGCAAATCTTTGCGGTGCCACGTTTTGAAGTCAATTGAAATCATGGGTCTCATTTTGTATAACTCCTATACCAAAAAGGCAATCGCCTGCCACACTTAATCAACTGTGCATACGCCGACTACTAACAGAGTTGAGCTTTTGGTTAAATTCATTTCAACGCTCGAGGCTGTGTACGCCTAGTGGTTTCATCATGAACAACAACAGTCAATTGCAGTCCGTGGGGCGCTCTTAAAATGTTTCACCCCGGTTTTTCGTTCTAAAACAATCATTTTGCCCGGCACTGTGTAGGGGATGTAATGTCGACACCCACGCACTATCATGTATCTCTTCGTGTAGATTTCAGGGCCACGTTCGCGCCTGCCAAATACTACAACGACCGACCGATTTGGCTGGCTCAACGCACTTGTTTCAGTACCACCCTTCAAGAGTATACAGGGGGCGGTTCCAACGGGCTTTTCTGTTTTTGGATTCGAAGCACTGTGCACTAAGTGTTTATCGCACGTTATTCTGAGTGTGTTTATTTTTCTATGTATTATCATCGGCTTTTTGATAAAGTTAAAACTTAGACGTGTACTGTCGGCGTTTTTGTCTCTGTGTGTGTGTTCATGATGCGCTCTTGTTGTTTGTACAACCAGTGACGTAGTTATATTACTGTTTTGGTTGGGGACGTTCTCAAGAGGCGGCGTGATGAAGTCCTGGTGATACAAAATGATAATTGCCTCAGCGACTTCTGATATCTTTCATGCAGCCCTTTTTTTTTTTTTTTTTTTTTTTAGATAACGACGTTGATTTATGTAAAAACTAAACTGACATGTAGGTTACCTGGGTCCCTGCTAGATCTTTGCAATGTCAAAGATTACACCACTTTGAAATGTTGTGCCCCCTTCCGAAAAAAAATACATAGAACACTTTGATCGCCCGTTTGGTTTTAGATCGGTAGATGCTAGATATTGCGCGCAGTGTATGCTGGAATGGGCTTGTCATACAATGGTTCATTTAGTACCTTTATATGCGGTTGTCTCTCGCTACATAACGGTCAGCTCGTAACTCGCATAGCTAGAGAACTCTATGATACAACTACCCTTCAAAACTGCACAACACAACAATTAAAGCAATGGTTAGGGTAGGAAGACTTCAACAAGACACGAAGTTAGGTCTCCTTCTCAGTGAATAAATTTGCAGAAGCGATGTTTTCACATCACGTTTCGAAATCGTTCATCCGCATTCAGCCCACATCAAAGGCCATGCGGTTATGTATTGCTTCACCATGCCCATACTTGTGTTAAATTTCAAAGCAGGAGGAATAACAACGTCTTCATTGAACGCTTTCACAAAACCATTAAAGAAAGCCATAGTTTAACAATTAATTTAGTTGTCATTCACAGAAGCTGAAATGAAATATAGTTATTTAGTAACAATTACACTATTTTATCCAAACCATCAAGAAATTGCCTGAAAATGAACTTATGGCTTCCATTGCGTTATAATTATTCCTTTATTAGAGGAATTGTCCAGTCAAAGTCCGAAATCAAGACAAAACATTCAGAATATAGCTAAACGAAACTGATGTTTGCAGACAAACTATAAATAAAGTCCTCAATAACGTCATAGGCAATTGCAGTTTGGGGAAATGTGCAGTTTTGTTTGTGAACAAAGCTGCTTCGAATGGAAACACCATGGCGCATGGAAGTAGAAATGGAGGTAGAAATAGCTCCATGGAAACACCATGTATATGAAATTTCAAGTCATCATCTGTCTGTCTCAAACCTTCCGACAGTTAACTGATAGAGACAACAAGATAAAGATAAAGGGAAAAAGCACTTACCTGCTTTCGTTGCGTTTGTGTTTTGGGCTGATTCGGTCGGCCTTCACTTGGAGCAAAGATCCGGTGCAGTTTTTTAACGGTTGGTTTAATAGTTTTGCCGTTGTGTGCAAGGACACTTTTGGCGAGTCACACGTTAACGTAAAGATCAATGCAGAGAGAGAAGCCAAGGAAAGTATCTTCAAGCAAATCCATTGGTACACGATTGTCTACGCACAAATAAACTAAAGAAAGAATGTTTTCCTGTTGATATATATGTCCGTGTCGACTAGAAGGGCTGGACGGCTGGGATGGAAGGTAGGTGTACTCACTCTGGAAGGAGGGGGTACCGATTGAAGTTTAAAAATATAGGGCACTCCAACTGAGACTGTGACACGAGTAGGACACTACTAGCTAACTACTGACGCAGGCGTTACTTTTCGGGTAGTGCGAAATCCATTTTGGGGTTGAGGATTTTTGCCACACAAGTCGTGGCCACTCGGTGATGAGCATTCACGGCCAATACTTTGTTCGGAGCCGTGACCATTTCACGCCACAGACACACCACGAGCTCGCCACCACGAAAACAGATGATAAGATAAATCTAGTCTAAATGCGCCAGCAAACTGCTACCGCTGTATGCAGGCAACGTTAATACCCCCTTCACACATTCAACGCACAGATATTCACCGTTTACATGCGGGGTGTAGATGTGCAGTTCTGTTGATGTCTGAAACGGGTGCCCCGTCTTCGAGAGGCCGTAACTGCAGAGATGTTTGACCCATAAACCTAAAATTCCACGAGAAGAAACTTGGATAGTACGAGTATAGATCCTGCAAAATTCTAGAAGATTGAGGACACGAAAAGGTGTTGCCCGTGTCCTTAAATGACGCACTCCGATGGCTTTTCTGGCGTGTGGTTAGGGAATAATCGCCTTACAGTTTAACTGCACAACGATTTCCAGAAAAAAGAGACACTTTCTTTGACGAACCGCCGCAGGAATTCCGCTTGGAAAACTCCAAAAATTCTTACAGGGTATAAATCTCGAAGAATCCAGCTCCAATGGGTTGATCCCAAATCCGGGATAATCCTTTGGACGCGGAAGTTATGACGTCAGATATTACGCACTTCTGTCAGGATTGCGCGCACTGCTGATCGTCCGTGCAGCATGAGCCGGTATTGAAATGAGAGCGAGGTTTGTGAACTGCAAGGCAGTGCGATTATGTAGCACGCCGTGCGATTGGCCAAGTCCCAAAGTGGTCCATCAATAGTGATTAGGCGCGTGTGTACTCTTGCGGAACTACCGGATCGTGCAGACGTGCCGGGTCGGTACCATTACAAGACAGGGGTGTTTACATATCATCACGAACTGGAGGGGGACAACGCTCCAATAACGAAGAGTGCTCCATTAAAAAAACTGCCATCCTACCGTGGAACATGACACACAAAAACAAAGCCCATGTGTAGATTAATCAACTGAATACGTTACAAAACATCACGTGACTTGAATTTGTTAATGATTACATGAAAGAAACGTCACGTTACAATGCGTGGATAATCGATTCGAAACAACAGACCGCAGGAACAACATCGGCTCTTTTTTTCTCCAAAGGGGAGGCATGCATACGTTTCACCATGGAGGTAGAAGTTCACGGCTTATAAATACCATGGATGTCTAACTCTACCTTTTATGCAAATACTACAGACTGTGTGTTTTTATTTAGTAGGTCAAAGTACAAGGAGATGTGTGCATGCTGTCAAGTCCGTCCCCCGCCCGCGCACACATTATCACCATAGAGGCAAGGTCTATGCTGTCACCATGGAGGAATCACGCATCCAGCCTAGAAATAAACAGCAGCTTTACGGGTTATAATTGTTACGGGTGATTGGGATAAACCACCCCTGGATCGCAAAATGGTACGTCCCTCAATCGCCGGTCTGTAATAATGCCGCGACACGCATCCGCCTAGCAATGCTGCTGGGGAAATAAAATGTGTCCCCTTTGTGCAGGGGACTCGGCTTTCATGGGCACGTAGGCAGGCGGTTGTTATAGTGGTGACGAGTCGATATGCCAGGCAAACACAATGAACTAGGGGCCTGTGTTCTCTAAGCACGTTCTATTGACCGCGTACTGAACCCGCGCGCTAGGCCGATAGCCACTTGAGAGAGCCCGTAAACCCTGCGATCCCTCCGTTTTTTCTTTTCTCATTTACTCTAGCTCTCACTGTATGTTGTGAATTCCGTGTTCGCCCCGCTGCATGTGGAATATGTAATCACTAAAAGAAGGAGGGCTCCCACACACACTGAAAAAAATACAAAAACAAGTGATAAGCGTTGAACACTAGGTGAGTGTTGATGGTGGGTAGCATTTAAACGGGAAGCGATAGGAAAACAGAAGTGGGGTCCTTTTTTGTGTGTCTTGCTTGTATATAAACTCGCTCGACCTTTGCGTAATACTGGAGTAGATTAGCGTGTGTTTTGTTTGTCCATGAGTTTTAGTGATTAGAGGAGCTCATCCTCGGATCGGTCTCATCATGGTCTCATGGTCTTCTCGTCTTCTCATTATCGTCGTCTAAGCATTCGCCGTCAATGTCACATTTTAAAATGGGACATTAAAGAGATATTACGTTAATCGAGGATGTGAGATTAAAAATAAATAAAAAATTTTGAACATTGTGATGTTTACCAAAATTGAAATTATTACCGCAATGGTCGCCATTTTGCACTCTCACTTTAGTTGTGTCGACAAGTTACCTAGCTATATAAACACACAGTAACATCACCACACACAAACATCACAGTTTTGTTTTTCTCGTGCACAAACTGATTCCATTCTCATGGGTTCTCGGGAAGGGGGGGGGGGGGGGGGTGGCATGCCTTGTTGGCTTTTCATGGCCACTGACGAGAGGAGGCGTTAACTTGAAGGGTGGTTTGACCGGCCCCTCGTTGCGCGGTCCCCGATCATGCGTGTCAACAAGCCAGGAGAATACACCGCTGTTACGGTGAGCTGTCTGTCCATAGTCCATTTATTTCTTAGACCACATTTTGTGTCGGCTTGGTGTGGATTTGAAAACCGTCTCGTCTTTTCACCGAGGCCAGTCGCCTGGGGGATTTGGCCGAGGCGGTCCCGGCTCTTGATCAGTCAGTCCCCTGGTACCAAGCGGTGCGATCACGGGCCTGGTAACTCGATTCGCCCTGATCAATTTGTAAACGAGGTTTCGAGCCAGCGGGCCTTCTCAAGCGTCGAGCGCGGGAAAACCGAGCCTTGCAGGCACGAATTAAGGCAAAGCGCGTAATCTCCTCTTTCCCTAACTGTTGGAACGGTGTGCACACAGCATTTTACCCTCTCCCCTTATTTATTTCTTTTTTCCCCTTCTATAGTAAAACAGTGCGGGCTGCTTGGTGATATATATATCGCAAAGCATCCCTTGAAGTCAGGCCCGGGAGCGGTGCTTCGACCAACCAGGGATCCCGAGCCTAGGCTGAGACGAGCGCACGGTGCTACGGCTGTTGTTTATCGATTGTAGCACTTGAGCGCAATCACTCCACAGCCGGCCGGGTGGATGCAGAGGGGGGAGCTTACTATACGAAGCAAAGGCAGTGGCAATGACACTTGCGCGATAGCGGTATAGCGGCAATGTGGCGAACATAACTGCCTTCAATCGGTATGGCACGCTCATCACTTCCGCTAGCGCCCCTGGCAGTAATAAATTTGTGGTCGTTATGGCATGAGACGAAGGGGGAGAGTAGAGAGAGAGAGAGACCGGGAGAGCGTGCGTGCCGACTGCATGAGGACAGAGCCCCGGTTTCTGGCACGATGGCTCGATATTAATAAACAGTAAGGCCATCGGGGGATGGTCCGGCAATGGCTAGGCTTTAAAAACCTAGCGCCGTTAAAGAAGAGGCTCCACTGAGGGAACGAGACAGGGGGAGGGACCTACATCTACACGCGGTAAAAGCAGACACAACCTTGCTTGGTACATTACCGCGTGTGAAGAGAAAGAAAGAGAGAGGGAAAGGAAAGAGAAAACAAAACCTGCCTGGCCGGTCGGTAATCGATCCGGTCGAGCTGAGCGGGGTTGGATAATAATATCTCGCCCACTGCAAACTGATAACGTTCCAATGTCGGCTGCAGCACAGGTTATTAGCGGCCTCCTCGGACTCAAACCAACGATGGTATCAGTATCAAAAAAATCTGAAGAAGCATGAATTTTCTTTCCTTTCAATGTGACAAGTGGGTAGACACACAAAGAAACTAAAATAAGCTTTGCTGAAAAGAAAAACAGACCAAGATAAATATTTGATAACATCAAAATGTATGTTTGTCATGGCCAGGCTTTCAGTTTTGCTTCAGGTTTGTTTAAGGTTCGTTTTTGTTGTCTTTAGTCAAAGTTAGTATTGTATTTGACACGCAAACCATCCCATGGGAATAAGCCAGTCATTCCCAGCATGACGTCACACCTTTTACATATAATTGTGATGAACGGTGACCATATTTCACGTATTTTATAACGTATTCGCAAGTGCTTGGGTAATAATCTGTTATTATACAGTTACAATAAACTCTTGTGACTTATATTTATGTATACCACGTCCGCAACAACACTTGTCTTATGTGCACGGGATAGATTTTATTATTTGTGTTCAACCCCACATAACATAATCATGTCCACAGAGTGACAGTATCACAGAATTGTGTGTGTGGACGTGTGTACGTCCACAAAGTGTTTAAATTTCCTACATTACTTGGACCATTTTTATGTACTGTGTGTGGCCGTGTGTAAGTCCACAAAGTGTTTAAATTTCCTACATTACTTGGACCATGTTTATGTACTGTGTGTGACCGTGTGTAAGTTCACTTCAATTCCCTACACCATTTTGACATTTTTTGACTCTGTTTTGAGGACGTGTAAGTCCACTTAGTGTATCAAGTCCCTGCCTAATGTGGAACTCTTTTGTACTTCGTTAAAAATGTTTTGTTAAAACACACGTCCCGGTAATCCAGTCCCTATATTTTCCTTTGTTGTAGACTCTATTTCTAACCGATGAGGCTCCATTTTTTTTACACAAAAACGAAGCGAGGACGCCCTCGGTCAGGTAAAAAAACAACCGGATTCCTGCAATTTAAAAACCCACGGTTTAACCGACATACATTCCCCTACAAACATAACGTGAATTACAATAAAGGACACGGTGGTACGTGCGCAAATTTCCAAAGTGCAATTTTGATGAGGATACCCGTCCCCACGTGGCCACACTCCTTTATAGTTCCGTATCTCTCCCACGCAGTTTAAAGTGCTCATAAACATAGTGACGGGGGTGTACACAAGATCAACTCGGCACACAGAGAAGTGATTATTTTTGTGTGTCAATCGAAAAAGGGGTCTTGTCATGTGATTGGCGGCTTCGGCATAAAGTGACCCTGTCTGGTTTTCACACAAGTGCGCTTCGTCATTTTGGGTTTCGGTTGCCCGTTTACTGCAAGCGCTGTATAATGCATCTATCATGTTGTAAGGTCATAAGCATTGCTGGTGTCATGGAGAGGGTGTGTTGCAAATTCCGTTTGTGTTATGTGCTTGAGCATGCTGTAAAGTTAGATGGTGGTGTGTGCCCATAATACTGTCACTGTATTATTAGGTCGTTGGTTCAACTCCCACCAGAGAGTAATGTGCCTGTGATTTTTGTCCACAGAGCTCGGGAATATACCGAGTTTACAGTGCTAACACACATCTGTGTATAGGGGTAAAACCAATGCAAATTCCCTTCTATAAAGATGGTGATATTTTAACATTTTCTTCTGGGAGAGATTGGAAGCTCCACCCCTCTAACATCTTGCAGGATGTCGTGCATGGATTTCTTTTATTAAATTAATAGCCCGCGTCAAACCGTTCCGCCACTCGGCACCAGCATTCTCAACCGTCCCTTTAATGCCGAGCTGCTAGGTGTCAACTGCTGCTATTCAAGACACGAGATAAGGAGATGACACATCGCATTAAAGACGGAGAGGAAGTCTGGAAGAAGCAGGGACGGGGGAGTTTACACACTCCCGCCACAGACGCGGACCAAGAAGGGGTCCGTGCCCGGCATCTTTATTAATCCACTGACAGCTCGCCTGCATTATTAAAATCGCCATGCGCGTGCTCTTTACCTCCAGTGTGGTTCGGTATTATCATGCACAAGTCATGGTGAACGCAACGTGAACTGTTTACGAAATAGACTATCAAAGGTCAAAGGTTAGGGGGGTCAAAGGTCACAGCTTGGCAGGCAGAAGCCGAATGGCAGTCAACATTTTGACAACCCAATTCAGGTTAATTGTAGTGAGAAAATACATGGTATGTCTTAGAGTATAACTGCAGTGGTACATTTAATCCCATTTTTAGCTCAATGATCTCATTCCAGTTATAGCGGTCATCACTTGTAATTTTTAAAACGGCTTTTGGTGACGTTGAACTTGCATGCGCACTACTACCTGCTGTGACGTCACATTCCCACTGACAGTAATATGGCAAGAGCATACAGTTTGCCACAATCAATATTCCACTCTGCTTAAATGATGATAAAATACCACACATATTGACTGTAGATGTCATAAATAAAATGTACGGTTTACCCATGGTTTACAAATTGAGCATCCTTGCAGGTCCCTTTGCCACCGTGAAGTACCGCTGTTAAAGTGACCGCTGCTGTCACTCACATAAAACTTGCACTTTTCACCAAAACGGTTTACCTTTTATAAATTGAGCAAGGACGGTCAGACTTCGCCTTGAAGGTCCCCCTTGTGATAGTAAATTACCGCGGGTATAATGACCGCGGCCGTCACTCACATTATATTGCATATTCGCTGGAAGGGTTACCCCTGGTTTACAAATTGAGCATGTACATGTACTGTCCGAAGTCTCCTCGCCAGTTCCTTTGTGACCGTGAAGTACCGCCGCTGTTTTAATGACCGGGCTTGGTTGGCTGTCACTCACAGTAAATGGCTTTTTCATTGGTCAGTTTACCCGTGGTTTACAAATTGAGCAAGTAAAGGGTAAGAATTCTCCTCAGGTGTCCCCCAGCCCCCACATGTGACAGTACAGTGCATGCTGCTGTTATGACCGTGGTAACAAAGTATCAAAAATGATCTTTTCGCTGATGGAGCACGTGCAATCAAAATACCATTGCGGGTTTACCGATGACCGTCAAGGACCGTTGAAGGTTAACCATAGAAGTTAATGGTTTACCAGAGGGTTTCTCAAGGTAAATGTCGAGTATGTTGCTGTGGGGTACCCTTTGATAATTCATAGTGCCCGATGCAGGTCTAATGCGTACGTAGTACGTTCTTGAAAGGGCAGACAAAAACTGACTTTAAAAAAAACTTTAGCATGAGAAACACTGTCAGTAAAAGAACAACAAACAAACAAACAAACAAACACACAAACAAACAAACAAACAAACAAACAAACAAACAAACAAACTAATACACAAAACACAGCTCATCCAACACCGGGTTCCCTCATTCATACACACAGATTATCACGGTAAACGTTTTATTGATTTGCTATTTTACACCTTCACCTTTAACGACAATTTTAACGCGTTTTTTTTCTTCTGGTCTGGAAAACCTGTTATATGAAAAGGTCGGTCGCTCTTTGATCATGTTCCTCGAGCATTACTGCGCGTGCGCATCATGAGAGCTTGTAAAGTTTATATAAATAACCGGTAAATTTCAAGTTCCGGTGGATACACAAAGACTACTTCCGTAATGGGTTGATTACGAATGCGGGCATTATGGATTTCAGGAAACCGTTCCACATATAGACCCTTAAAGGCCTACTTTTGGCTGGTAAAAAAAAGGCAGAGTTGGGAACGTTCGGTGCTTGTTGTACCCATAAGTGGTCGACGTCTGCATAAGCGCGCTGTGATCTTGTTTATATTGAATTGTAATTTACAATATTAAAGGTGGGTATGCTTTATATGTTCCAAAATGTTTTTCTTAGGATTTTGTTCCAATACTCAAACATTTCTGCGAACACTTAAAGGAGCTGTGACGTCATGACCAAAGAAGGCCCGTGGCTGTACATGAAATTGTGACCTTCGTTTCTGCTGATTTGATACGACATGGGGTTTGTTAGGGGTGTGGGTGTGTACGTGTAGTTGGGTGGGTTCATCATTTCATTTACAGCCACAGTCCTGCCACAGCGACACAGCCCCTTTAAGTATTTTGATGAACATTTGAACTTTCAGGGCTCAACGCAAACCGTTGGTTTCGAAATCGATATGGTTCACAAAGATGTTTGAAAAGTAGAATATGGTTATCCACACAAACATGCCTCGAAATTGCGTGGTTTTCCTTTTACTTTGCGAACTAACATGGTCGGCCATTTTAAAGTCAAACTTGACTCCACAAAATGGCATGCCGTGTTAGTTCACGACGTGTAAGGGAAACCACGCAATTTCGAGGCATATTTGTATGGATATAAATAACGGTATCCCAAAGCGCGAAAAAGATCGAAAAACATAAAATGAAATGCACAACTGAATGGTTAGTTACTGACTACTGTGCCCTTCGACTTTCAGGGAGTGGTACGAAACACATGTTTACTGAGTTAGGCCCTCAAAAAGAGAGTCACAACAACCGAGTGGTCACTTTAAAAAGCTGGACCGTGTTTGAGCAGTGGTTAACCACTAAACAGAAGGCTCGTCGGTGTGGTACGACTAGAAAGTCCGTACACGTCCCATAGTATAAACAAACCGCAGTGGGACAATCAGTTTAAAGGTTGACCTACTGAGAGAGAAAAAAAGGGGGGGGGGGTAGAGAAAGACAGAGAAAAAAAGCCGTCGACCCTCTCCACCTCGTAATCTGTATACCACGTTTAGACACAACTCTAGGGTCTCCCGTTAGCAAGGGCAGTGCGTGGCCGTACCCGTCAGTCAAAGCAGGACAGCTCGACACCCCAAGGGCCGACCTGGCGATTATTAACCCGATAATTTCACAATGTGTCAATGTCACTATAATACTGAATATCATTATAGGAGAGAATTGTACATCGAAACCGTTCTGAGAACCTGATATAGCTGAACTCTATACGCGAGTGTCGCCTGATAGCAAACAAGAGGTATTCAGAAAAAAACTGAAGAGAAAAAAAACAAAACGTGCCGCAGCCGCACAATCTTTTTATACACGCAGCCTCGTGACCAAACCCTTCACGCTTTAAAATGGCAATAACTAGCAAATAAGGGGAGGGAGAAAAAAAGAAGCAAATATTGAGCTTTGAACAAAATAGCTGGAACATTACATGAACGGGATTTTTTTTTCATTAACGGTTTACTGTGGTGTTCACGCATCGGATATTACTACAGTGCGTGTAAGCATGGAGCAATAAAGGTGTAAGGGACGATTCAACCTAATTATTATACAACACCTGTCAATTTTGAGCGCGAAAAGAGCATAAGGTCGAATGATCGCCACGGCAACGCTACAAGAGAAGTGAGCGTGAGTAGGTATACACATTCAAACCGGGTCCACAGGTCGGGGAAGGTCCACAGTTAGGTAACGTGTATAAAACCAATGGGAGCTGTTGCCAAAAACTTAAAGGGGGAAAATAGGATGTCCACGGTTGCAGGCGTAGAAACACATCGGGGTGTAGTTTCTACTTCGAGTCATGTGAACATGTTGACGTGCAAAACACAACACAAATCCATTGCGCGCAAACATAATACGCTCTCGCCAGCTCTACCGAACCCTGGGAGGCTGTATGCTCAGGCTGAATTGGCGGCTACAGTTACGGCTACGGCTAGATTTACGCGTCATCATGCGTTGAGGTATAGGACATCCTTAGCAACACCCTTAGCAACAGCCGTAGCCGAAGCTGTAGGCGCCAATTCGGATACGGCCTTCCACCTTCCACCTGGCTCGCACATAGGGTGTGTTCGTTTTAACCTTCCCTGGGTCATCCCCGGACAGCCCCCAGTGCCCTGCTTGTGGAGTGATTCACTTGGGGGCTGGCCCCATGCAAACGACGTCACCACGAGAGCGGTGAGTATTCGTTCGTTTAGCTTTTGTCAGGGCCTCACCCGAGTGAGACCCAGGGAAGCTAAATGAACGCCCCCAATGTAAAAAGGGGCAAGTTTATGTCACCGTTAAAGTGCATGAATCTACGGGCAGCATTCCGCGCAGAATTGGGCCAAGGTCGGTTAACCGTATTTCGGTTTCAGTCCGCTGGAAACACATTTTTATTCCCGCTCTGGCTGGTTGGTGTGCGACGCTCAGTTGATAATCAAAGTTCCGGCCCATTAAGGCATACTCCTATGAATATTTATAATTAATACATACTTTGTGAGAGTGTATATTTGTGTCAAAATTCTATTGCAACAGTCGTCAGCTCTGCTATATGTCAGAGTCAGATCCTCAACTCTGTGGCCATGTTGGAGAGGTTCCCTGCCTTCTTTAATAAAAATACTACTCCTCCAAAACTCAGGACCCGTCCATTTCCATCCCACAGCCGCACTATATTGGTTTACTTTCGCGTGTGAAAAACATCCAAGCAAGATCATGGTTATTTGCGCGTAAGAAACGACTCCTTACAAGAAGGACGTCTTACTGTTTTTGTACTGCTTGTTATTTTGTTGTTGTTGAGGCATCCGATTTGATGGACGTCGCACCGGAGCCTCTGACAAATCGAACCTTACAATTACATCGAAGAACACAGGTTTAAAGTCCCCGCGTAACGCAACCGACGTTTACAGTTATTGCTAATACAGTACCGCCCAAAATGATATGTGCATAGTACAATTAGTCGCGCCAATTAACGTGGCGAGACCGAGGCACGACCGCGAACATATCATCCCGGTTCACTCTGATAAAATGTCCAGCCGAAAGGCATTTTTGAAGCGACTGCGACGCATGTCTTGTCTAATTGAGAAGGGCTGATTGGCGGGAATCATTCGCAATCATTGACGCAATTTTTTCCACGCCGTGTTGTGAAGTCACATTTTGCATTATGCGGTTCGCGTTAAGTTGTGAATCCATCAGTTCATTACGGCATCACGACCATTGTTTATGATTACATGTGCCGATGATATAGTGAAATGTGTCAAGCCACATTCAATGTAGAAAATGTGTTTTTGGTTGTAGGTATTTCTAGAAGAAAGGGTTACGAAGATTAACATGTACATAGTCTGACATTCTCAAACTCATAAAAAGTTCAAGCATCAATGCTGAACACAAGTAAAATCATATATTGTCAAATAACATTACCTATAATGTTGGAAATACTTAAGATCAAATAAAGTATTTTTGTGTAAAAGAATGAAATTAAATACTCGGCCACAAATGCCCCTTTTTCCCAAAGCGCAATAACCACAGCGGATATCTCCAACGAACCGAAAACTCAATGTCAAAGGATTTCACCGCGCAGTGTGGCAGTGTGTTCCGTGGGTGCAAAGGGTGGTTGTTCGTGGCCTAACCCCCGCCATTGTGTCCTTGGGATTGTTTTGTTTACTCGCAGTGCCTCTATAATTTCCAAGCGAATATATTGGAATGGGAAAAGAGCAATTTGATTGATTAAATCAATTTTCAAACAAAATTCAATGAAACCGGCCAGAGATATGCATCTCGTGAAATTAATTAGAAATGCTGGAGACGAAATTTACGTTTGATTGTGTGCCTTTTATGTGAAAAATGGCGGCAAATAAAGAGGAGGGGGAGGAAGATTTGATTAACCAGTTCTTCAATGAGTTGCAAAATCGAGTTCTTATTTTCTACTCCAATTTTGCAGTTGCATTTGATGTGTGATTTCGTGAACTATTGACCATCATACAAGTCGTGCACTCAATGGGCTGTGTGTATTCTTAACATTTAATAATAAAAAACTACGTTACCTCAGAGGGAGCCGTTTCTCACAATGTGTTATACTACCAACAGCTCTCCATTTCTCATTACCAAGTTAGGTTGTTATGCTAACAGTTTTTTATTTTGAGTAATTACCAACAGTGTCCAGTGCCTTTAAGTGTTGATCGGTTTGCAGAAAGCATGTCGGTTCAAATATTGGCTAAGAGTTTGCATATACCGTACGTATAAGGACTGACTTCTAAAGTCGCAAGCATACAGAATACACAAACCCTTCCCAGAAAGACCAATTCATGTGCGCTTATCATTAATACAGTGTGCTTATCACACCGAATTTCAAACCATTGAATATATCTACACATCAGATTGATTTTGACGGGTTTCTTTTCCCTGAATTGCGGCCATGCTGTAGCTAGCTCAGAAGAAAGAGAAGACGAAGGGAAAAAGGGGATATTTTTTTTTCAATTGCAGCACAAACCCTGGGCCGGAGGGATTCTTTGATACGGTTACGGACACCAAAGCCGGGAGCTCGTGTTGCAAACAACCCCATGACGCCTTTCACTGGGTGCAA
Organism: Asterias rubens; assembly: GCF_902459465.1. Classification (NCBI taxonomy): domain Eukaryota; kingdom Metazoa; phylum Echinodermata; class Asteroidea; order Forcipulatida; family Asteriidae; genus Asterias; species Asterias rubens. The sequence goes on from NC_047081.1 coordinate 11,453,742, forward strand.
ATCAATATCAAACGAAATTGAACCATCCCTTTTCACCAAAAATTCCGTCTCTCTATTCTCCGAGATTGATCAAAAGAATGAGAGAAAAAAAGAAGTCAGTAAGAAAATCTTTCCTGAACATTGGCCGGCAATACGTAGTTGAAGATTTGAATGCCTTTCTTCGTTTGAAACCATAGGAGCTTGAAACATTTAAGTGATGCGCATTGAAATCCCTCAAAGCCGTTGCAGGATCATCTTCGCGGCTTTTCTTCCCTCCCATCTCAGATGGTTGCAAAGATCCCTTTGTATGATGGCAATAAAACGGACCTTCGAGAGATCTTTACGCAACCTCTGAAATCAAGAGGACCCTCACGGGGGGAATTTGAAACAAAGATGACTGGATAAATCCGCTTGGCAGAGGTGAATTTTCTCCCCTTGCTCTCTGAACCTCTTTTCATTTGTGGTTTTGTTTGACGGACGGAATTCAGGGAACGACGTGGCCGGTGTATGTATGGACACTGAAACCTCGTACGGGTTTTTAACTCTCGCGCCGGAAATCTCGGGATAAAGGGGGTCCCCGCTTGGGATTAGTTTACAGGCGATGAAACGGATACTTGCATCAAGTGGCGATGGATTTGTCTCCAATAGAAAAAGAAAAGGTAAAGGCGTGGAACTGAATCAAAGAATAAGCTAACGCTTGTAGTCACTGAGTGTGTTCACTGATATAAAAAGAAATAATAAGAAGAAGAAAAAGAAAAAGGAAACAAAATACCATATAGCCGTAAAGGCAGTGGGACACTATTGGTAATTACTCGAAGTAATTTTTAGCATTAAACCTTACTTGGGAACGAGTAATGGGGAGAGGTTGATAGTATACAGCATTGTGAGAAACGGCTCCCTCTACTGAAGTGACGTAGTTTTCGAGAAAGAAGTAATTTTCAACGAATTTGATTTCGAGACCTCAGAATTAGAATTTGAGGTCTAGAAATCAAGTGTCAGAAAGCACACAACTTCGTGTGACAAGGATGTTTTTTCTTCTATTATTATCTCGGAACTTCGCCGACCATGTTGAGTTCAAATTTTCACAGGTTTGTTATTTTATGCATATTATGTTCAGATACACCAAGAGAGAAGACTGGTCTTTGACAATTACCAATAGTGTCCAGTGTCTTTAAAGTAGGCGCATTATAGATTCGTATTACGCAGAAAATACTAAAATGTCTTCTTAGCAACTGCTGTTCAGCAGAAATGGCAGAATACCTGTCAGAAATTAGTTTAAATTAACCTTATTCTGTCAAGCATAGTTTTGTTTTTCTTAGCTACCTTTGTGCTTCGGTAGCTCTATCCACAGTAACGGTATAAACACTGCTGCAGTTTGACTCACTAATAATCTAGTTCTGCTAAGTGAGTTTTTTTCTGTGCTTACTTTCTATTTGAAGAGCCGTTTTTAACGAAAGTTTTTGATGCATCGAGAGAAACTAAAACATTCACCACAAAAGGGTCGAGACACCCCGTGTCGCTCACACAATAATATTAAACGCAATAACGTGGAAAATATTTGCGCTTTTCCATTGTACTGTTTCCAAGAAAACTTGTTTTACCGCCGAAGGTACGGACTTTTAGCGGTTGATCAATGTAGCCATGTCGACGGTCCTTATAGTAATTTCTACAGGTTGAAAGAAAATAGTGATGAAGAAAACCACACACAAGGGCACGGAATGCTGCGGTTGGAAATATTTTCCAAATAAATTGGTGGGGAGTGGAGGGGGGGGGGATTCAGACGAGTTTACAATGTCAGACTTGGCCCCTATTCCTCCGAATGAGAGTTTCAAAATGCATATCAACTATTAATTTAGTTTTCCTTTTTTTCTAGCAAAAAGACACACTTTTGCTTTTCACAAAACTCTATTTTTAACAAATATATCTGAAAAACTTAAACCATCAATCGGATTAAAAACATGTTTAAAGTTTCGTTCATCCAAATCAGACAGTCCTAAAACATCCGACGGCGAGTCGAACGGTAATACGTGCACAGCCATTTTCAGACACCGATAAAGCCACCGCAACACTAGAACCACGATGAAATGCTGCATTAAATAGACGGATTATTCACTGCTGAATTATTAAAAGCAAATCTTTATCACTAATGCAGCTCAACGCCCAACGTGGGCCAAAGGTCAATTTAGTAATCGCCCCTGCAAAAAACTATTAAGTCGTATTTTTTATTACTTCTTTTACATCTACGAAATGCCATTCCGCGCACGTACCTCTGACTTTCAATGCATAAAAGGAAACTTTTAAAGGAGCGTACACGCGTTTAGTAAACAGCGTTCGTGATTATGGCAGGTCTTTGTGTATTAAAGGCAGTGGACGCTATTGGTAATTACTCAAAATAATTATTATCATAAAACCGCCGTTGGTAACGAGTAATGGGGGTGGTTGATAATATAAAACATTGTGAGAAACGGCTCCCTGTCTCAAGTTACGTAGTTTTCGATATAGAAGTAATTTTCCACGATTTTGATTTCGAGACCTCAGATTTGAATTTGAGATCTCGAAATCAACCATCTGAAAGCACACAACTTCGTGTGAAAAGAGTGTTTTTTCTTTCATAGTTATCTCGCAACTCCGACGACCAATCGAGCGCAAATTTTCACAGGTTTGTTATTTTATTCATGTGTTGAGATACACCAAGTGAGAAGCAGAATGCCCATTGTTTTACGAGTCAATAATGGTCAAGTGCCTTGCTCAGGGGCACAAGTCCAACGACCGGGATTCGAACCCACCACACTTTGCATGCTGCTGACGACACCAGAGCTTGAGTCTGGTACCCTAGACCGCTCGGCCACGACACGCACAGAGAATAAATACACGCTCTCTACATAGCGAACTAGAACCAGTCTTGCCAACAACAAAATTCCCTTTAAACCGAACTTCATCCCAAAACAAAACAACATTGACGTTACCCAAAGGTTAATCGGGGGTACATACCTACCGGCAGGCAGGTAGAGCCGGCTTTGCGCGGTATTAATACCCTACACGGATTATGCATGGGTAGCGGCCATGTCTCGGACGGGCAAGAGTTTTCAGGATGCCAGAGCATCAGCCGTAAAACGTTGAGCTGAAAACCCCCCTCCATTAACTCAGTCTTAACGATCAGAGGCCCCGCTAAAATTGGAGGTGTTATAACGCCATCAAGCAGATAACAAAAAAATATTGACCCGTTTATACAGGGAAACAACCCGTGACGTGTGAAGAAGGATAACAATACTCCCCTCCCCGGGTTGCGGACTCCGACTGTGATATGCAGGATTCAAAGGCACTACTACATGATTGGTTATTCACTCCAAATGAAGAATGAGCTCGTCGATAATAGCTTTGGTGTAACCAGAGGAGCAGACCACCCCGCACCCCGCTTGGAAAAATTAACCATCTTGGCTCCTAAAGTAGATCTAAAAAGGGGACAAAAATATTCAATATTCTTAATAACCCTCGTGAAGGTTTAGTAAATGCACTTGCCCTACCTGCCCCAACCCCTTATAGAGATGTCTAAACATTTGCTGCCAAATAATGTGATCATGTAAAAAGAAATAAGGTTTAAACACCCCCACGTGACGCGCTCTCCACCAATAGGAATAGCGAAACTGTCTTAGGTATTTATGAATATTCTATAATGTACATGTTGTACATCTACATTTATCAGGATTAAAACAATCGTATTCGTTCTGCTTACCTTGGCAATGTTTACGCCAAGCTGTGTGATGTGGGGAGTTTTTGTGTGTGGATATATTGACGCATAGTGGAGTTTGTGTCCTCCTCTTTTTAGTATTATTATCAGACGTGATCATTAGAAGGCCAGGGCGAAACTCGTTAAAACCTCCGCGGTCGTGAACGTCCCCTACCCTACCCTTATACCCTCACACCCACCGAACTACCGCCCCGTAGTTGAATGTGTGGCTTGGTCACGTGACCCGGTCAAGGCTCCTGAGACGTTGATGAGGTGGTGATGTATGAGATCGGAGGAAGGCTTTGGGAAAAGCTGATTGCCGACAGCTAATTGCGGTGAGGAATGCATTTGCTTTTCGATTTCTGTATATATATATATATATTTTTTGTTTACATAAAAATCAAAGGCAAGTCGTATTGCCCTTCATAAAATACAGGCACTTTCGTTAAACCGGAAAAATCGCTCGTAAGATTTTTCGAAAATGGCAATTTTGTCTAGTCAGCCGTCTTTTATGAGACCAGTGAAATTAAAAAAGATTGAAAAGAAGAAGACCCCAAACCTAAAACAAACCAACCATTTACCTATTTGTGATAACCACAGTGAAATATCTTCAGGAAATTACAAAACTGACGCACCCCCCCCCCCCACAAAAAAGAGTAAACATTGAAAGGTGATATTTGGCGGTAGTCTCTGATTGCAACTCTGACCTAATCTCAAGATGAAAAACGTTTTTTTCTCTTCCCTCTCTCTCTCTTACTTCTTCCCTCTGTCTCGATCCGGGATAACTGATGATGGTTGAATTTAACGGTCTAAAACGGGAGGGGGATGTCATCACGGCCGCGGATGTTAGATCCATAAACTTGTCCTGGTCTGTTGGGACAACATGGTGTTACGTGGAATCAGAATGTTTTGTTCGATTCGTTTAAAGGAAGTGGACACTATTGGAAGGAAGGGGCGTGATCGTTGAAGAGTTTTCCACGGGCCTGGTAGTTCGATTTACTCGGTTATTGGACACTGTGTCGAAGGTACGCCCGGGCCATATTTTTGGGAAGAGGTTTTTTGTAATGGTCTGTTTTTGTTTTGTTACTTTGAAAACAATTTCCCGCAAGGCTGAAATTTGAGTTATATTGAGTTGAATGAAGTCTCTTTCAGATTCAAATACTTTAGTGAGAAATAACCTCTTTCTCAAAAACAACGTTTTTCAGAGGGAGGCGTTTTTTTACATTGTTTTATTCTAAAACAGCCCTCCATTACACTTTACCAAAAGGAAGTTTATATGCTCATAGTTTTTGAGTGATTACCAAAACGTGTCCAGAGCCTTTAAACCGATGTTTTAACCATCCAAGACTGGTCCCTTGACTTCCAGGAGGAAATTAAACACGGGTATCCACTGCGGGAGGTGCATGGCTTTTGTTCTTATTGTATGAACTCATTCTTACACAACGGGGATGTAGAACAGAACATCCGGGAAATTAAACAATTGGGGATTTCTGCTGCTGCGTCACGGACCCAAATACGTCTGTGGATGATTTCTATCCACAAAGTCCTGTTGAATTATCGAGCAAATCAGCCAGAATTCGGCATAGCGTTACTAATAGTTATACTTTCCCCTGAAGATGATTTCTGCCAGTGCGACCTTTGACCTCGCAAACTTTGACCTCGTCCACTGTTTGTACAATCATTAAGTTATCGTCAATAGTTTATCATCAAAACCCTCTACGACGTCTATCAAAAAGTGCGATACAAAACGTCTACCAAAGTCCACCTGGCTCTGAACCCGATCAGTAGTCCACCGTTTATTTTTTATCCCTAGCCCTTCAAAAACTTCTGCACCATAATTCCACACAATATCGTCCAATAGTCTGGTTTAAATCTCACAATATCACACCGAAATGATATTTTCACAATACAAAGAGACAGAGAACCCCCCCCCCCCCCCCCAAAAAAAAGAAGAAGTTTATGTTGACTTACGATAAGATAGGAGATGTTTTTATGCGAAAACAAAGACGTGTCAATAGTGTTTACCCATACGATCTGGTGGTGGATCGTCACAAACGGCACAAGTTAGTCGCAGCTGCTCGGACGCGCAACAAAAATACACACGATATGGTGTAGTGTGAGTGGCTGCCAATTGGTTGTTTTTAAGTGTGTAGTCTTTTGTTCGATCACCATCATAAGAATATTTACATTAAAGATCAACCTGAACGAAATCACTTAAACAAACTTGACCATTTTATATTTTGGCGTAAGTTTGAAGTTTATTGCGTTGCAATGTTGCTGCAATGTCACCGGAAAAACTAGCTCAATTTTCAAATTTGCGAACTAGTGTTTTTGTTTTAGTCGCCGTTGCTATGCCCCTTCCATCGGGTTGTGTCCTGTCCCCTTTCTCGAGAACTCCCCTGGTCACTCAAGCTGACGTCATTCCCATCCACAGTATTGGACGAAAAGAAAACCTCTCTTCATAAATACTGTAATATTCCCATCACGAACCTCTTCTTTCTGACATTTTGATCAGCTTAATTTTCAGAGAGGCTTTTTTGCACGTGAACACGTTTGTGACGGGTTAACAAAAATGAGTCCTCAGTATGACGTCACAGTGTTGTTTTGATGCCTATTCACATAAAGACACTGTACACAATTGGTAATTGTCAAAGACCAGTCTTCTCACTTAGTGTATCTCAACATATGCATACAATAACAAACCTGTGAAAATTTGGGCTCAATTGGTCGTCGATGTTTTATACTATCAACCTCTCCCCATTACTCGTTACCAAGTAAGGTTTCATGCTAATAATTATTATTTTGAGTAACTACCAATAGTGTCCACTGCCTTTACAGGCTTTTTGTGACACTCTGCGTTTTTGGCCAGCGTAACACGGATACAATTTGTTTTCTTTGTTTAACAGCATGACAACATTAAGTTTCACTCTTTCATATTTCATAATTACTCACTCATTTACCTTTAATAACAAATATTTCTTTGGTTTTCTCTCAGGTTTGTTGATTCGTGTGTGGTCGATCACACAAAACATAAAACACTGTCTACAACTATTTTGTCGGATCTACAAATCCTGTATAATACCTTTAAAGACAAAACACTTTTTTCTTTTGCATCACATTAACACTACTGGCCTTACCAATACGTCCGTTGGTTCGTCCGTAAAACGACAATGTTTTGAATACGAATTATCTCTTGCTCGCCCCATCTCATTTCAGTACGGTGTTGTGACAAAAACCAACACGCAAAGTATCGGATTCGCGCACCGCTTCGCTTTTAAATACACTACCCGCAGAGCAGCGGCAAACAAAACCCACGCCGGGGCGAATCTCCCGTAGCATGATTTCATAAATCACCATTATTAGGGTTTAATGTCATGAAAGTAAACCGCAAAACTACGAAGAGAGATGACCTGAATTTAGCGAGTTAATTTCGCCAGAGCGTGGCCGTCCATTTCAATAAATCCACGGCCCACGGTAAAAGCTCTTACGGTTCACTAACCGATCATGCACTCGACTCTCGTAATTTTAGTTAATAATCCTAGCCCCCCCCCCTGCTACCCCCCCCCCCCCTTCCGAAGGAGGGGGAAGGGTAACCAAATCAGCACTCGTTTTATTTAGTATCTGATGGGATTTTCTTTCCCGATTGATACAGGATCAATTTTTCTTACCACCATCTGATCATCTGCTTCTTCTTACCACCATAATGATGTTTAGCTTCCATTATTAAAATATACAATTAAATGCTAAAAGGGCTCGCGTGGACAGATAGTTTCTGATTGAGCGTGGTTTAGCAGACGGTGCAAGCGGTGGACGCTTTCTGCTCATGTAATCAAGGACCAGATCATTGGACTAAGCACTAGAAGATGTAGTTCGTGATTATATGGTGCCCTGGGATTGTCTGAATTACAATCTATAGTTGGTTAGCTAGTTTTTAGGGATGAACCTAAACTGTTATAATGCGGAGGGGGGGGGGGTGTATTTGAAAGAAACAATTTTGTTGTTTCAATATCTTACGGAAGGGTTTTGCCGCCAGACGAATAAAAACAAATGGTCGTGCACATACACAATAACTCCCTATGTACGTACACGATAAGTCTTAACACAGTAAGTCCAATTTTAGCATAAACATACACGCAAATTTTTGACGTATAATGTACGTACACGATACGTTTAAGACTTTTCTTGTACGTACATGTACAAGGTTGTATGTACATACACGATATTTCCAAACTTAGCGTGTACGTACACGATAAGTTTGTATGTACATACACGAGAGTTATCATGTACTTACACGCTAAGTTTGAAACTATCGTGAACGTACACTTTTTCGAGAACTCTTCCTAAAGTATCATTATATACAATAATTAATACGTCGCTCAAATAAAAAAAAAAATTATACAAAATATTAAAATTCAAGACCTTAATAATAATGAAAATCAAATCACATGAATGCGAACAAACATGAAAGAGCCGTAGAGTGACGTAGAGTCTGGCCCATCTGCTTTCTTTTCTTTGTCTCGGTTCACACTTCCCCGTGTGGTACGTGACTTGCTGCAAAGTGGCGGCGGTGCGTTGACAAAACGTGATAGCCACAACGGCTGATCTATTTAGCGTACCTTTTTTTTGGTATGACTCCCGGGGCCCGTTAAGGCAAAAAGGGCAAGTAGAGTAGGCTACGCCGAAACGCTTCAAACAAAGTACTAGAATCTAAACCAGATAAAGCAAACTATTGATCGAAGTTTTCGTCGAGTCTTTGAAAGTCTGTAATGAATGATGAGCCTGGAGGTTTTTGGGTTGTTCTGCTGTTTTCAATCACCATTAGATACATTTTCATCTACAGTGCGCTCATCTTGAAGAAGATTGTGGGCCCGTCAATTACCATGCTTTATAAATAGTACCAGGTGATCGTCACTGCATGTACAATGTGTGGTTCGATGGAGTGGCAACATGTCGGACAAAATGGTTCAAAGTGTGGTTCGTTAGAGCATGGAGGAAGCTCTATGGTGACAACATGTCAGACAAATGTCGTCAGTACTGATAATAGACTACCAGACGTATACCAGTCTATTATATTATTACAGTTGCAAGCATCTCCAGCGCATTACGTCAGATGGGGCCTATCATGGAGCTATTAAAAATGATAGCTCCATTGGCCAAATCTATGTCCTTTCCATGGGCCAATGAAGCTCTTCCAAGCCAAACGCTAAACCCAGAGACCATAGAACGGTGGGCGAAGCTTCAATTTGCGTGAAACGCCAGGGGGCGTAATCCCATCGTGGCGCTCAAAGCACACCAGTTTGCTATGCAACAAAAAACACGTCGCTTTTGTTGAAACTGGTCAGCCGCTCAAATCATATAATATTATTGTTTCTGACGATTTGTTTCAAGAATAATACCGAGCCCAAAGGTGAGATTTAGTAGCTGAATGAAAAGTGCGGCTCACTGTTGCCTAGCAACAGCCCGGACGATGACGATTCTTTGACGAGACGCAGAGGGGTGAATTAACGTCGGAAGGTTTCGTGAGACCTGAATAAATACTGGAAAAGCGCCTCCAGCGTCCGTCTTAGCTATATAGAGAGCGCAATCCCGGATGCACGACATCGGAGTGTTGTGATAGGATTGATCACTGTGAGCTTTGGTCCAGTTAGCTCTGAAGATATGTCACGACAAAGTTAGACGTGGCACGTCACGGTAGGGAGATGGTTTTTATTATTTCAAAAGTCACAGCAAAACGCTTTTTGTATTTGAATTACAAACATTACAATAAATATGTTGAAAAATATAGATATATAAAAGGCACAAACTCAACAAAAGACCTACGCTAAAAAAACACGGAACACCAAGAAAAAAAGAAAAACTATTATAAGTTACAACACAAATTACATCAATGACAGGACGAGAGCAATTAAATGCAAATGGGCGATGGGAGTGTGCTTTTGATTTCCTTCCTCCGCGCTTTGATGATGCAAACATGGAATGCTGGCGAACAGCAAGGAGGAATGTGTTCTTATTCCTTCATGGAATGAAAATGTTGAATGAAAAAGGCGTCATGCACAGCCCATTCAGCTGTCACCGGCTGCAAAAGAATTACTCCATCATGTATCGGTATCGCATTCCTCTGAAGAAAAAAAATAGGTAGATTAACAAGCAATGGCAGCCATTTTGAAAATTCGGAAAATATTGCTTGTTGTTCTACCTACATACTGTATATTGTTTCCAATGAATGAATCTGCCGCGGGCCCTAAAGGCAAGTGTGTTTTTTTCATGGCAAACTCTGACGGTGCGCCAAAGTACGGGCTTGTGTTATCAAAGGCTGAATTCCCCGAAGTCCTTTCACTATCTGCTCTGCGAAGCGAGACTATAAAGAATAAAACAGTCAAAGACCTTTTTTTATGTATATTTCGGAGGTCGACAGTAATTTTTATGAACTGGGTTAACCAGGATACAACCATCAACTTTTCAAGAATTTTTAACGCAGTAGATTCTTTATTAACTTGAACGTGATGGTAAAAACACTAAAAAACATTAGGCCCCCAGACATAAAAAGCAACCATTTTATTGTATTTTAACTACGATGGCAGTGAAGAGGTCTCGTTAAACGTTACGGCTATAGGAATCGGATAGTAGCGGGTAGGTGGCTATTTGGGAAGTTAACAAAAAAATCGGCGACACTCTTTCTAATACCACGCTGTCACCATCTTGGCCATGTTCCCTGTTTCCATAACAGTAATGATTGCTAACATTCATTGCGCAAACATGGCACCAGACTATTATTTCGTCCAGCCTCAGTTTGGTCACACCGTGATAAAGGTCTAAGATGGATTGTCTTCTTTATATTGACGAACGAACGGTTAATACAAATGAAGTCTACCAGAGAGGGTCCATGGTTCGACATGCCATCTTTCTGCCAGACTATGCTTCGAAATATGGTATCAGCATTAGCGTGTTTGCACAAACTAAGTACGTCCTCGATTTAATTTTGTGTACATTTGTTTGTTTATTATATTGTTTTCAAGCGAGATCGCAAGGCCGGACGGCCACTTTAAGGTCAGGGCTACACTTATACCCGATTTAATATTTGGACCCAAATCAACTGTCACCATTGGTTCGATGCCACCTACTTTTTGGGCTGAAAAAAATTGTCATTCAGCTGCATCAACTTCGACCACCGCAGAGGGCTCACTTCATGCTACAAAAGTTGCGCCCCAATTTGCCGACGGTGGGAAAGAGGTTGCTAGGTTGATACCAACACTTTACCAACAGGACTTTAAGTGCACGCCATCAACAAACCAAATACTGATTTGCCATTTTCCTCAGTCAACCAGCAACTATTGGTCCCCCACGTCATCGCGTCACACCGCGTACAGCCCGAAACAGTTGTGCTCGGACCATTGGAGCACCTAGTTTATTGCTCCATGCTCGGACGATCTAAAACCCCAAATACTCGGGCCTCGCCACTCGACCCAAAACAAATACACTTGCATCGATCGTACAAAAAGGGCTGGAGCGACTGCTACAGTAGCTTGCAATATACACCATCAAATATTACAACGAGAGTATCTGCTCTACCCTACCCCTAGCCCCCCCCCCCCCCACGACACACATCATGTTATGTGTGCCTTGGGATATTTTCCGTGAGTCCAAATAAAAAAGCTCTCTTTCGCGGTATATAGATTTATGAAAAATGCACGGGAGAGGAATATGCGACGGGCCGATCGAAGAGAAAAAAAGAAGGGCGGCAAGAAAGTGATAAAGCCCGCGCGTACGTGTCATCAAATTTTTATGATTTGAGGTACACAGTCTTGCCGCCATGTGCGAGAAAGCCGCTTGACTAGGTGTGGAGTAGAGATCACATATCCATTTTGATAATTGTTACTACTTACCCCCAGTTTGTGTTACAGTGAGATCATGAGATGACAGTTGGATGGCAGGACACACGATGAATATGCCATATTATTTGCACACGGCGTTCTGGAGGCAAGTCACGTGAAGAAACACAAGAGGTTTGCGATTAACGAACAAAACGAACAGAAAGGACAGTCAGCAAGAAAACAAGAATTTAAAAACGAATCAAACATGCGACAAATCACGTCATTAACAAATCTCAAATAACAACAAGATTTCATTCATTCCTGTTCCTGCGACCCTGACACATCAGCATATAATAACTATACTGTATTTTAGACATTTATGGACTGCATATAATAGCATGGAAACAGTATCACAGTCTCATGTAAAAACAAACGGGCAAACAACGCGACGGAGAAAAACATTGCGACGGATATAAAATTGCGACGCAAAGAAAAGAAGCAAAGTTTGAATAAAGGTGGCACAATGGAATGCCGTAGAAAGACGTAGCCCAGGCTACTGTTAAAGCATGCAGTTATCGCGGTCTTCGCCGAATACCAAGTGGTGACGTCACAACATGGCGTTGAACTGTAGTTCAGATCGTATATAATGATTCAACTATGAATTGCTGAGTGCTACGGAAATGTTTAACTGACACCACTCGCACAATCTCACAGCGCTGCGGACGAAAACCCTACGGAGGCTGCAGGAACGCGAAAGAGAAAAAGAGGGGGCTGTATAACGCCAGAGGACACGGGGGGGGGGGGGTTGCTATCCTACGTGACTCGCACGCCGACTAAGGATTAGAGTCCACGTTACACAGTGCGGCTAGGCAAGTACCCGGTCATGCAGGAGGGGGAAGGAGAGACAGGGACGAGTAAAACGGGAATTAAAATACGTTGATGTGTAAAGGTCTACGGGATGATTGCTGGCCACGATCATATTCCTTCTCCGAATGGCTCACCTAGTTCTTGTTTTTTTTTATGTGCGGTTTTGTTTATTCGGTGTGAGAGAGAGAGGGGTGGGATAAAGGTGGGTTTCTGACTGGTTGAACGTAGACCTTTGCCGCCATTTCTTGGTAGGCTTTAGCCCGGTTCATACTTCCTGGGAATGCTACGAACACAAAGCGAATTTTGACGTCACAGTGCTGCCCTCGCAGTGAATGTTTCGCAGTAGGTGAGAGCACAAGTCAACTGATGAAAATGACTCGTTTCAAATGTGTGACGTAAAAAATGTATTTTTAAGGTATCTTTCTTTATAATTTTGGCTACAAACCAAATGAATACCGTTAACCCAAACCAATCTATATGACCTCCCCTTTAACATAGAATCAACCTTTCCCAACAGTTCAAGCCAAGAACGCAGAGAAACTGCCACGCCAATTTACTCCTGTATTAATTTAATACAACTCGCAAAAACGTGTCCTTGTCCTTTTACAACGCCGATGCAAAACGCCGCCTATTAACAATGTTAAAGGAACACGTTGCCTTGGATCGGTCGAGTTGGTCTTTGAAAAGCGTTCTGTAACCGTTTGTTGTAAAATGTATATGGTTAGAAAGATATTGTAAAAGTAGAATACAATGATCTATACAAATATGCCTCGAAATTGCGTAGTTTTCTTTTTACCCTGTCGACTAACACGGTCGGCCATTTATGGGAGTCAAAATTTTGACTCCCATAAATGACCGACCGTGATAGTTCGCGACGTAAAAGGAAAACCGTGCAATTTCGAGTAATACTTGTGTGGATCATTATATTCTACTTTTAAAACATCTTTCTAACCATATGCATTTCATAAAAAACGGTTTCAAACGCTTTTAATAGACCAACTCGTCCGATCCAAGGCAACGTGTTCCTTTAAGCTGAGGCAAAGAAGAGGGGGGGGGGGGGGTAGCTGGAGAAAAAAAAACGAACCCGTAAATGAAATCAAGGACTGAAAAAACGAGACAGACATCACCATTCACGCATCCGTACAAGAGAGTACGAGAGAGCACGAGAGAGTACTTTTTTTCCTTCTCTTTTATATGTCTCTCTTTCTCAACGGTTTGTATTCGTTTTCTGCGTGCGAGTTGAAAAAACAGCCACCACAAAAGAAGAATATACGAATTCACACGTTTGCGTTTTTACGCTTCGGGTTTCGAGACGAGCAGGAGGTGGGACTCCACCCTAAGGGTTCGACTGGGTCGCTTACGGGGGGGGGGGGGGGGAGGTGGATGATCGCGGCCCATCACCGATCTCTGAAAGGGACGTGAACGATTCGATGGTTTTTATTGTTGGGAGTGCATCCTGAACGTGAGCTTGCCTCCAGGGCTAACGGCCGGATGAGTTTCACTGGTACTCACACCGCAGCACAGGTTCCCGCTTTCCATTAGAGTATTCCATAATATTAAGTTAATGTGCAATAGAGTGTTGTTTTCAAACTTTGGGAAACAGCCGGCCTACACTGCAAAAACTGGGTTTTAGTGTTATTTTAACACCCTATGCTACACCCAAGGTGTAAGAACACCCCAGTATAATGCTCTTTTTTTTACGATTACTTTTTCCAATTGATCAAATTTGAACTGACATTAAGAAATTGGAATGACTTTATAGATGGTCCTAAACCTGCAAAATGTTCCTTTGAATGTTAATGCCAAAGTACGACCTTTTCTATAAGGAGCAACACTTTAAGTGTTAATGCTGACGCTGCACACTACAGTGGGAGAGACTTTCACCGCTTTGCGTCTGCGGCTAACATTTTTATCCGAGCGAAAGAGAGCGCCGGGCCGATTTAAAGATCAATGGTGCTATGGATTTGCTTGGATTCTTTGTCATTCTACGATTCCAACTACTTCTCTCCCAAGGTGGGATGTGCCGCAATCGGGAATAATGAATGACTAATCCGACTACAGTGGAATGAGAAAGTGGGTAAAGCCGGACATATATTTAAAAGGGTCTTCTCTATTAAAGGCAAAGGTTACCGTTAGTTTTTAGAACAGTTCGATTGTTTTAGTCCTATTTGCATTTGTATACTATACAATTAAGGCCCGGTCCCACTGCAGCGATAACTAAAACGATAACGACCACGTCGCAAAGAGAACGCATTCTATTGGTCGAATTGCTCCGCGCAGAAAACGCACACGCTCTTTCAACCAATTGAATGCGTTGTCTTTGCGTAGTTATCGTTATAGTTCTCGTTATCGCTGCAGTGGGACCGGGCCTTAAAGTTTCATTTCAAAAGATGGTCGCGTTTTTAGATATCACCGAAATCTACCGCGGCTATGTCCATGCAGGAAGAATAATCTGTATAGGAATAATCACAATGGGATACTTTCAGGACGCTTGGTGGCAGCAGACCTACCAGGTAAAATCCATTGTTCTCGATAATGTGCGCACGCTCAGAACTACGTAAACAATGGAAATTTACTTGGTAAGTCTTCTGCCACCTAGCGCCTCAAAGTCTCCCATTTGTGAAACTGATTCACATTTCAGGGTACACAAATTGATATCTTTGTTTGTATTACCACACATTACTTTAAAGTGAATTTGTAAAAAGGGCTTAGAATGGGGTCAAACCGCAGTTAGCATAAAACCGTCCAAACTATATGATTAGTGAATAATTACGAGATAAATAAGAGTGATGAGCCCAAGCTTTCTATAATATCTTCCAATTATACGATGTGTAATAAATTAGAGCAAGTTTCGATGACACATCGTCGACATGACAGTAATCAAAAGTTTAATCTTGTTCTTGCTGTTCTGTTGCTCATCCTCAGCGATATCGGAACTGGAAATTGAGTTTCACATCCCAGAGTCTAATTTTTGTTTTCCTAAAACAGGAAGAGCTTTAGGGCCCCTCACAAAATAATGTTGATGGATATTTAGAAACATTGACACCAACTTCAGAATCCGGTTTGCTTCTTGTAGAGTTCTTGAACGTGGGGATGAGGGGAAATTGCCAATCGTGAAGAATTTACATGTATCCTCACCCGGTAAAGAAAGAGTTCAAGGTTTCGTTTTGAGGCTGTTGTTTTGTCTTCGCGGCGTAGAGACCTACTTTAAGTACGTGTGTCCAGGGACGAGGTTGGCAGTGATTCAGTCTGGTCCCCAATGTTCGTTCATTATCAACAGTATGATCGTGTTGGGATACAGGGAATACAACCAAGATGGCAGACTCCAGGTGTGTGGTTTTATTTATTATACACATTGGTATCTCAAAGCTGTTACTGTACTAATAAAATAAAATAAAACTTATATTAATAAAATATTTGCTTAAGGACACCTTTGGTAGACGTCAAAGACCAGTCGTCTCACTTAGTTTATGTCAACATAATATGCATAAAATAAAAAGGTGAAAATTTGAGCTTAAGATTGGTCGTCGACGTTGTGAGAGAACAATGGAAGAAAAACACAAGTCACACAATTAGTGTGCTTTCAGATGCTTCAATTTAAGACCTCGGCTGAGGTTCCAAAGGCATAAGTTCGAACCAAAGCAAAAAGTTCGAACCCAAGCAAAAAGTACATCAGGCATTCCATTTAACGGGCGGATTTGCCGATGGGGGTGCAAGGTGAATTAAAACTACGACGAGCTAATGGAGAAGAAGAAAACAAATATAAGACCGAACTACTTATTTAAAACCCACGGGACAGGTACCGGGCTCGAACCCAAACTCGAACTACGTTCTATCGCTGACTTTACCATTTTAAAACCATCCCCATCTTCAAATCAGGGCCCACTGGAAATATTGTATTCTGCTAAGCAGGAGTGAGCAGAATACCTGTCACAAAGTGTACATGTGGCAATGATAGTTTGGCTGGTAACCTTATTCCGATAAGCATAATTTGATTGTGCTTGGCTACTTTTTGTGCTTAATCAGCTCCATGAAATTGGGCACTGATTGAAAAATAAATAACACCTCACTTTAAACACTAAAATAAAGCCCAGTCAGGTTATTGTAATTTTCCCTAGATGGCGCCTTGTCGTATATGCCCTACACCGTTTAAACGATCGACCTCATTCGTGGACCTGTATACTGTATACAACTGACGATAATCACACACTATCAGCTAACCACGTCCAAACATTCGGCACAGTTTTTTGTTATTTTATCGTCTCTGAAAATCCCGTATAGTTCTTTAAGACAAAACAACTTTACAAGTAACATTAAAAAGAAAGATAAAAATAGGAGGCAATTCCCCCAATGGATCTATACATCCCGGAAAAAATACTACGACAAAGTGTTCAAAATTTGAAGTGGATTTAAAACGCGGGAATAAAAAAGAAAGAAAAATAAATCTAGCTCGACCCCCAAGTCGACCCGATGGTTTCAACAACGAGCTATGGACTCCAGACTCGAACGAGCCTTTTCCCCCGTCTATAGCTCCGACTCACCCGCGGTAAATATCGAACCAAATGCCGCATATTGATCGTACCACGGTGCAGGCAGACGCCGCCTCCCTAAAGTTGTTTCTCAGTGATCACATTTTTTTTTCTTTCTTTTTCTTCTTCCCCCCTCCTTCCACGTTTTTATTTTCTTATCCTTTCCCCGGTAAATGTACACTCAGTCTTTTTGCCGCCCGACGACGGCAAGAGGTTTGAAAACGCGGTGTTCGTGTGAATTTAAGCCGACCGGCCGTGTTACACAACGCACGTGAGTTGGGCGCAATTATTTCTCGTCATTTTAAAGCTGTCGCGGCAGAAGATTCTGTTCCCCATGCGATTCTGTCACCTCATGGCAAAGTGTGTACAAACTACTTGTGATAGCGCCCTCTATTGACACATCCTCCATTAGACCACGTTAAATTCCCAGAAGGGGGACAAACTCCCTGGGACACCGGCGCGATATTTTAAGGTGATTAAAGTGCAAAGTTAAAATAATACTTGTATGTAGATTAAAAACAAACAAAACAAGAAACTTAACCAAAGATAACGTGCCAATGAATTGATTCATTTCAAGCTTTAATATTATGCACAAATGTTTACTATTAATTTAGTGGACTTGGTGGTCATGACGTAAGTCTGCCTTTCACAATCCGAACAAATGAGGGCGGGCTCTACTTAATAATTGAACGTATAGTACGTCACTCTTTAAAAACATCAAATTTCTAATTATAATAATACGAGGTTGAAACCAATCTACAGTATTTTGCTACAAATACGACTGGACACCTTTTATTCTTTGTCCTAAACATTGTTTAAAGGTTTTGGTCGTGCAGTTTTCGAGGGTTGTTTTTGGCATGATTTATTATATATTTCGCAGCTTGATATAATATCCAGTGGTTGTTTCCCGTTCCCCAGCTAGCTCCGCGCTTAAATAGATTTTAAAAACTCACGCCGCCACCGGTTTTTTTCTGTCCGCGGGATACGCGTATAATTACATAATCCAATGCCTGGGACTCGACGTGCCTGATTTACCAAAACGCAAATAACGTTATCTCTGTATACGGCGGTCGGAGTCATAGCTTGCGGGGAGAAAGGAGAAAAACCCGGGACTGCGCGACGATTGTACGGTAGGGATTCTTTCTCTCGATCCGACGTGCCCCAAAGGGTTAATGTGTGATCGGCCGGGCTCCTGAACAAATCACGACGGCCTGCTTAATCGAATAACGGGGCGGCGGCGGCACGACTTGAAGATGGTCCGCGTGGTTGGGCGAGATAACAAAACAAGAGCGCAAAACCAGGGTGGAATTGCATCAAATTTAACGGCAGCACGAGCCTCGCGTGGTTGATATAGACGACGAAAAAAGACGAAAACAAGATAACTAATGCCAAACACATGGTTAGAATCTTCTCTATACAAATAGGATTTACGAATCGTGGCTCGATAGGGTTTTTTACTCTCTAAATTTCTTCGTAGAATTACCCGACTTTTAAGTCGTCTGGCACACTCGCTCCTTACTCTGTCAACAAATTCAAAGACCGCGCCATCGATCGTGTCCAGCGTGTGTAGTGCATTTATTTTTATGTTTTGTTTTATAGACCGGGGTAGGGTTTTGGAAGAGCACACATATTCCCGCGCTGGCTTCACTCTTGGTTTGCTTGGAATTATGACCGCGAGGCATGATGGGTTCGTCGTGATGGAAAAAGCATATTATGATTTCATGTTTTATTTGTGCGTGTGAATTTTGTGGTTTCTTGTTTTTGGACTGATTCAGCAAACCTCTTGATTTATTCATTATGGCGTGTTCTTTTTTGCGGGGCTTGCCGACACGATTAACTTAAAACTGGTGTGGATATATTTTTCATGATAGACCTTTATCGTCGGCCAGCCATGTTTATTTGTCCAATTCGAACCGAGATCATCAAACCGAGGCGGAAAGTATTAGAGTCAGTTCCCATTAAAAGGATGATGCAAATCAGTAGTCATGATCGCTCAGGTATACACTTTACAGGGGCCACGGCAACTGCACTAGGTTTTAATGACGACAATAATGACGTACGTACAACGGAGGGAGGTGGGATGGCGGTTTTCTCCTCTGACACCCCTATGAGGAACATTTCAAGTGTGTGTGGGGGGGTGGGGGGCAACAAGGCAATGGCCAGCAGGCCTGGGGCAATGTAGAAAAGGGCCCCTGGTCAGCAACATTGTTCCCGTGAAGTGTCTGGCCTGTAACTGGTTAATGAGGGAGCACCTATAGGAGACTTTCCAACGCTAGGTGGCAGCAGACATACCGGGTAAATTTCCATTGTTTACGTAGTTCTGAACATGCGCATAATTCTGAGAACAATGGATTTACCCGGTAAGTCTGCTGCCCTCTATCGTCCCAGAAAGTCTCCCATTATATCTGATATAATTTTGTTATGCAAACCGCTAGACGCACAAGGCCCGAAGGCCACTTCAAGGTGTGGGCTACAATTATTTTATTCCAGAGGCCGTTGCCACCTACTCCTAGGGCTGAATCAGGTATACACCATTTACAGTCCACATGGATGTACTTGGGTATCATCAATCCGAAGCCTGGCTGGTAGAACAGAAAGCACTACCTCCCCAATTTTACGTAGCAAGTGTCACGAACGGGACTCGAACCAACACTCTGCTGATCAAACACCGGAGATTAAATCCTGTGTTCTTAACCGCTCGGCCATTTCTAATGAAAGAAATGGAGGACGACGCACCTCCTACTTCATATGGAAGTCTGTCCAGGTATATAGAAAGATTTCCCGGCACCCCTTCTTGGTGGAGGCGGGGACAAGGTGGAGGGGATGCATGACCTGACCGAGAGTGCACCATATCGGAACTTACGAGCCCATTATCGAACTAGCCTCAAGTACGGCATAAACACAACTTGCTCAGGGCATATCGGCGATATTACGTACGGTCTCGAGGACCGTAAGTAAAGACCTCTCTCCAGACGGAAGTCAAAAGAACCGTAAACCCGCTGTTGAAGCTACGAGTGCCTACTAGTGTGTAACACGAAGCTAACGGTAAAATAGTTAGTCTTTCACTTTTTAAAAATAATAGTGCCATTTTTAAAGGTTAAGTATTCGGCTTTTTACGTCTCGATTAAGACACTTCTACCTTTTTTGTTTAACTACTTTGGATGATAAACTTTATCTGCTGCACTTATCCATTATGTCTGATTCTTCTTCTTTTAACTTCTCCATGAAATAATATTAAACATAGGTCATCCATTTAGTTCATAACGGTTTACACTCAGGTCAGATGTGACCCGGACTTCTAGGTCCATTTATTGACCCGAAAACTTGTTGAGAAATATGATTTCGGCTCGGAATCTGCGTTGCAGTTAGAGACTGACTTGTTTTTCTTGAAAGGGAAATCTGAACGGCATTTTTGATTTCACAGAACTTATTGGTCACAGTGGTCCAGTGGATCCCGGTCAAATCTGACCCCGGAATCCCGGTCAATTTATCCAGGATCCTGGCCAATTCTTACCCAGGGAGTTTTAAGAGTGCAAGGCGGCTTGAATGACTGAAGAAAAGTTAAAAATCACGTCTAATTTTTTGCTTCTCCAATTTGCATACGAACTACTGGTCGAGAAGTCGACGACTCGAAAAGTAGGACAAAATCACAAGACGTGAGCACCGAGCACACTCCACCGGGAAGGCCGTCCTTCGGCAGTAAATCTCGGGTGAACGCCCTATATCAGCGAGTCCAATCGCAACTGTATGCTGTCGCTCTCTCTTTCTTCTCTCCCCCACCGTCTATATCTTCACACATCTTGTTTCTTTAAAGGCACTGGACACTTTTGGTAATTTACTCAAAATAATTGCATAAAGACTTACTTGCTAATAACGAGCATTGGAGAGCTGTTGATGTTATAAAAAATGTGAGAAACGACTCCCTCTGACTTAGTTTTTGAGAAAGAGGTATTCTAACTCATTAATAAAAGATTTCTGTCAGCTGAAGCCTTCAGTTATGCATCTGAAAGCACACAAAGTAATGCAACAAGGGTGTTTTTTCTTTCATTTTCTCTTACAAATTCGATGACCAATCCAGCCCAAACTGTCACAGACTTGTTATTTTTATGCATATGGAATACACCAAGTGAGAATACTGGTCTTTCATATAATCACCAGAGGTATCTAGTGCCTTTAAAAACTGCGCTACCCCGTCCGATCGATCTAGAGGTCTCCCGGGTCGTTTCTAAACCCCTAGTGCCACCACACACACTTTTCGATCTGTTTACCGGAGGAGCAAAAAGGAATTCAACGACGGTGTTTTTTCCTCTCGGTGCTCGTCTATATTCAATGCAGCCACCCCATTGTCTTACGTCACTGAACCCGACGGCTGCTCGGTCTTGATTGCCCGGGAGTAATATATATATATATATATATATAAACCACAAAAAACGGCGGCTCTTTCATGGTATCATTGTCTAGATTATTATCATATAGCGTAATAATATATTGTGTTATTTTGTCCCATTGTCTAACAATATTATGATAAGTGTTCCAAAAAAAAATGGCGTGGCTACTTTCCCCTTTCAGTTTGGTTTGGTCGGAGCTAAAAAGGAATAGATGTGCTAAAGAAGACATCACCCATTAACTGTTGGCAAAAAGTGAAAACTACATTTTTCTTACTGGCTGCTACGCGTCCCCTTTCCTCGCATGAGCCGGATCACTGAAATAGTTTAACGGACATATCCCTACAGCCGGCCGAGGCAGCTTGATTCCGACACGCCCCCCTCCCCAATAGAAACAATCGTGGCATAATATGGGTGAAAGAATGAAACGAAACAGCATTGTGAGGGCGCCCTTCATATAAATTGGCCAGATGAGAGAGCTGTCTCTGTGATCGGCGATTGTCTTGTTTTTACAATGCTGGACATTATCCCCTTGTGATGCAATTAATTGAAAAATCACGAGGGGTAAGTTCAGCGTTTTTATCTAATTTTTGACCAAAATTTAAAAAATCACAAGGGGTAAGTCCAGTATTTTTATCATTATTTGGGTCAAAAAAATGTTAGACGAATCACAATTTTTTGTCTAAACTTGTTTGGAAACTGAAAAATTTAATCAAAACACAGATAGAATATCGTGCACTGTTTTGTGAGGCTGAAATTGGATACACGTTCTTGCGATAACAGAAAAACCGTCACTAGGTAGGAGGCCTATTAATAATTCATATGAAGAGGGAAAAAACCCAATGAATCTCCTGTACAATAATTTAGCAAAAAAGTATAAGCCTTCGTTCCATCATCGTGACAGCTATATTATTTCATCTAAGTCTGTGAAAGCGACTATTAAAGCCTACATAACTGCGATGGGTTTGGTGGTGTCACTCCTGCCCTTATATACACACCGAAGCACGGCGAGCGGAGCACGCAGCGCACGACACAACCGCGCCGGACCGTGGCAGTCAAGTCATACCCTCCGGACGTTTCTCTGGCGCCTCGGTTTCTGCTCAAACAGATAATTTTGTTCCACCCGGGTTACCAGATCAGGTGGTTTGAGGATTGCTCCATGGTTTGAGGTAGAAAGATCCGGACGCCCTTGCGGAGCTCAAGGATAATATTCTTTGGGTGAGTCTCGTGTTGATGATGGCAGACAGCGCGAGCTGCAGAACGCCCTCTACAACTAAATTGCTCCAAGTCAATTATTATGTTAAACAAACTAAACTACAGGGTTGGTTATTATTTTGGTAAGTGGGGGGGGGGGCAAGTGGGGAAAATACATAAGTTTAGGGACTGACGTCACACTTCTACAACGACGACAGACAGATTGCCAGTGACGGACGCTGGATAACCGTTACGTCATTGCAACCCGTGTAGGAGGTTCACCACTGTGGATCATTGAGAAAGCTTTTGGATACTACAATAAGTTGATCCTATACAAACAATGATAACCGAGCCTTTGGGAATAATGCGCGGGAGTTGGGCCACACGTTTAATTCGGTTTAAAATAATACCCGCGTACGAGACAAAGGTCGTGATCAGTTGACACTGTTTTGATAGCAGATGTATTTTATTTCTTCGATTCTCATGTTTTGGATTCATGATTTCCTCAAATCTGTAAGACGCATTCATCAGGTATTTTGGGAATTACATGGTAAAACAAACATACCCATCATGTTGCCAAACAAACTACTGATCAACATCAACCACTTTACAGAAAACCAGGTAGGAATATACAACCCCCCCCCCCCTCCTTCATAGTTTGTTCACATTATGCAAGCAGACGCGCTGTAGCAGGTTTTCGTCTGAGCATGGAGGAAGAAAATTTTCTTCCTCCATGGTCTGAGCAAACAGAGCGACATCTCACACGCGCGTGACAAGCAGACGATCGTGTCACCTCGTTCCCGCCAAAATATCGACCAGCAGTGAAAAAAGGCGGGTAAGTGGTCGGCGAGGCGTTTTGACACGTCTTACCCTCCACATCATAACACTCTCTCGTTTGTATATCTTTAAACTTATTTAGAAACCTGGGAGTCGATTTGAAACGGGTAAGATGACGTTAATAAGTTACGCAAACTACTGCAATACGAACATACAAATGAGACTTGGTTTGGGGACTGTATTATTAATGAGATTTAAAACGAGCAGGTGGTAATACTCTCGCTGTTAATCTGCAAGTAGCATGCAATATCTCGTGTATACTCTTCACGCATAGAACGTTCAGCATAAACAATGAAATAATGTTTAGGTCATTATACAGTTTTCGACTTATAAAAAGGGTCTCGAGGCAACCAGCACTGATCTTTTCCTTCGGTGGTGGCGCTGTGCGTGACTGGCTGGGTGGATAATAATTACCGTGTATACAACATTTTTTTGCACAATCTGAAATTTTAAACGTTTAATTGTTTGGGGTTGAATCCTAAGTAAAACTAACTTGTGAAAATGTTAAAGATGATAAAAATTGCGGAGCGGTAATGTCAAAGCAGAAGAATAATTCGTAACTGGAATACTCTCTGAGAAACGTTGCTTAGTTTAAAATGTAATGAGAATTTAATAGAAAAGTTGGCTTTGCATGCATGATCGGCTGGACAAGGAAAGACGATGGTGGCAGTATGACACATTGACCGTTCAGTTTGTGTGGTTACAAGTATTTGCTTTTCAAACTGCATCTATCTATGAATGAGAGAGAATGTCAGTCTGTGCTGTGAGTAGGTGTGAGACTGAATGAGGAGTGGATAAATTGCCATCGTTTGGTTCGACTACTTGGGTCAGACTCGAGTCGCCAATTTCACTGCCCAGGTCGAAATTCCAGTTGAACCTAGTTAAACTGGGTTTAACTGGAACTAGTTGAAACCAGTTGATAAACTAGTTAAACACAGTTAAAACCAGTTGGTTTAATATGGAAAATGGACAGAGACCAACTGGTTTATAATTTCAACCTAGTTGAACACAGTTAAACCTAGTCCAAACCAGTTGGTTAATATGGAAAATGGACGAGTTTGATCACTATCAAGTTGAACCAGTTGACCCCAGTTAACTAGGTTCAACTGGAATTTTGACCTGGGTGACTTTCGACTTGACTTGTCATGGGGGAAATGACTTGATAATTTACAAAATAATACAATTGACTTTGAATTCATTTAAAACAAGATTACATTACAATGCAATTTTAAATAAATGTGGCAAAAGTCTTCGGCAACGATGCCGCCCGTTGTTTTTGAGTGCATGTCAGCTTGTCGTAAAGCCGAACGTTAAATCTGTATGGATATGAGAACAAATTACGTATCCTCCCACCCATTTTTCACTCATTTTTACAAAAAGGCGGCCGTGGCATCTGGTCTTATTTTTTACTTCATACCACCAGCATACGAGTCTACGACGCATGAAAAAGTGGTGGAAGGATAGGGATAGTACTGTACTGATGGAAATTATTGCAATATTTATCTATTAGGGCTAAGCTCTAACGTAGGTTCGCACATACCTTTTTACGATCTCCATTGTCTCGGGTGAATACTTTTGGACCTCAATTTTCTGATACCTGGTCGATAAAGCTTTCTCCCTTCTGTTTTGTTGTTGTTTTACACAACTTTTGAACGAGTCCGCCACACACAGCACATGTTCGTAGAATGTCGCCACCAAGCGGCGATAGTAGTTTTTCCTTTTAAGGGATTTAGACTGGTGTCCTTTTTTATAATCAATCATGTGACCCAACAACACCCAGACGCTCATGAATGGACAATCACACGAGTCACGAACACGACGAACACACGATCAATCACAACAACACACACACACACACACAGACAACTAAAAACTAGCTGTGCTACAAATAAAATACATCAACTGTCTAGTTTCATAATGGCAACTCATCAAAGCATTTCGGTCTGATATGAATGGATTTTGACAAAACGTATTGGTTAGATCAACTACGAGCAAACCGGAAGAGTATGGCGAGCGTTGGAGTGGGGGAGAACGGGTCGAGTGAGAGTCTCGGACCCATCCTCGAAGGGACACAGGTACGGTACACAACTCGCTCTGTCTCGTGAATTTGTTTTCCCACCTGTTTTTTTTTTAGTGTGGGTGTTGGCTGTATGAGAGGGGCTCGTTGTGGTCGCCGGTCGGCCTCCAAACTACCGGATCTGATTGGCGTTTGTGTGGTTAGAACTTCACTTCCAACACGTCCAGGGAAGATCCATAGATTAGAGAAGATGTTTTGGTTGACAATAATTATAATTTGGTGGTAATTTAAAAAAAAAAAAACACATGGTCACCTTCACTCCCTTCTTCAGTTCTTCACCGTACAACTTGACTGAATGAAATTGAATTACAACTTACAAGTACAACTGAACTTGCCCGATCCATTTACAAAGTAAACTTGTCAGATGCTTTGAAACAATAATCTGCAACTAAAAATTACAATCATTTTTAAGATAAATTTTGACAGAATCGTTTCTAAGGTTCAAAGAAGTTTTGATAAAAAGTTAAAAACTTATTCTCCATCAGCAACCAAGTGTCACTTCAGTGACATTACTCAAGTGAAATGATTCTCAAAATGCTTGTTATCAAAAATGCAATGTTTAAAAAACCTACATGTTTACCTTCCCTTTAAGGCAGTATAAGTTTGTTTTTTTTTCGGGGGGGGGCACACCTGCTGTGTTTAGTCGCACAGCTTTTTCAGCTAGTTTACCTCGTTTTAGGGTTCCTCAACCGTCCTTCAGGTACTCAACTGCCATTGAAAATCACAGCATAAAGTCTTTAGACCTTACCTAAAATATTTGTCAAACTGCAGATTCGCTTTTGTGTTTTCATTATTGACTGTACAGGAAGTTATTGACAACTGAACTGTATGCTTGATTGGTACGCTCTGTTCAATGTTTTGTAGGCCTACTCCCACTGTGGTCATCCAGCCCAAGTAAAATGTCACAATTGATTCTTTAATGACCCCCCGTTTTTAGTTTTCCATAGAGAAATGAATGCTATACAACCTTTGCAGTGAGTCGCACCTATTTTAGTAGAAATTGTAGACCTTAATTGAATTTACGGAATAGAAACACTATAGGTGAAATCTAAAAGAGGTCAATTTCCATTATTATGAACTTTCTTAGTTTCATGTATGCTAGGCTTATGTTCCTTTCTGACTACCACATTTTGAAATTAAATTTACATGTACGTTAGTTTTTTGGTATGATTCCAAAAACAATCGAATGGTTCCCCGAAACCAAGGTTTGGAAAAGTTTCTGTATGGCGCCACCACTTATTCATTTAATACAAAATAATCTAGTATCTAATTTGCCTTAATGAGATATCCCTTTTTGTAAAAATGAGTGAAAAAGTGGTGGCGCCATACGGAAATCCCAAGGTTTACGTGCATGTATTCCTACCTCTATGATTGTACTACCAGTTTAACAAAAAAAAACTTATTGATGCATCTTTTGACAGCGAACTCTTTTAACAAGGAATTGTTTAACAACATGACTATTAATCAAATTAATATCCAATATATTTGGTTCTATCTGAAAGTCACACTTTCAAGTTTCAGGGGTGATTATTTAAATGAGGCCGTGTCCGAAACGGCGACTTCGGCTACAGCTACGGCTAGATCGCGCGCGTCTGCCTATTCTTCAACACTGGTAGACGCGCTGATCTAGACGTAGCTGTAGCCGAAGTCGTCGTTTCGGACACGGCCTGATTTTAGAGCAAGGTAGTCTGGGAAAAATGGCGCAGCAAAATCGTACACGCACTGTACACCACTTGGAACAACAAGGTAGTGTATGAGAGAATATTATAAATCTGATTCACTGCCACGTGATGATGACACATCTAAAGGCCTAATTGTAAACAAAGCTGATCAGGAAGTATTTTTATGGGAAATTACTTTTCTCTGTAATAATGTATTTTTAGGGGGGGGGAAAAAAAGTTTGCCAAAGTGTGACGACCCTCTTTTAAGAACAACATGAACCGAGTCAAACATTGTTGGTAACTCAAAACACTTGTGAACTGTTGGACTCTGATTGTGGTGGAGACATGGTGTAACATGATCACAATGAAAAGTTTAGGTTGTAAGTTTTTCCTGTAGTGCCCGTGGGCCGGAATCCCCCCTTATATACCACATCGGTGTTGTGTAAAAACTAAAATATTTTTCTGTAGGCCTATATTCCCGATACAAATGATAACAGAATTTGTCTTTACAAGATCACAATTAAAATGAGTTGAACAAACACTGTGACAGATGATCTAGATGTAAAGATTTGTGTTACCAGAACTCAAGACATTTAAAAGGTATTGGGCCCATCAAATTTCTTTTCACAAAGGCCTACAGTGACACACAATGAGGTAGCCTGATTTATTCAAAGGAGGTAAATGCCAATAGGCTTGTCTGGTCGTGAATTTACTGGCCCAATGCTCAAATCACCAGTCTCAGGCATGCATTTCCAGCATTAATTTATTAATGGATGAATTAATCCAGCATTTCCAGCATTGATATTATTTGTTGTATGAATGGAAATAAAACTAACAAACAAACAAACAAATTTTGAGTCCTACATGTTGTACGTGTGCTGTCTGTGGGAAATTTCCCGTATGTTTTCGTGGGCTGAACTTTAGACAGACTTTACAATCGTTATCCATTTTTAGTTTACTGATTAAGATTGCATTTAGTGGAGTGTACAATGTTATCTCCAGCCAGCAGAGTTCAGGCCTGCAGTGTGTTTATTGTGCTGATTTCAATGAATGCATGTTATGTATGATGTTATTGACTTGTTGTATATATGAAACCATAGAATAAGGACATGAAACATGAATGAGTGGCTTAGATCCTCTATGGATGGCAGTACGAGAAGAAAAACAGTAAGGCCCCCTTTATTGACATTGATTGATACAGATTTGTCTGTGACCGTACTTGCTCTACATGTTGTGAACTGGGCACAATTATGCAACCAGACATCATGGGACATTGCACACAAACTAGGCTCTTCCTGCACAAATTTAAAATTGATTATACTGTGATAACCAAGCCTGATACTTCATGAAATTTCCTCCATGCCTTTCTGCCCATTGCCTTGGTGCCCTTGAAATGCTTACAGTAGAAACTTAAAATGTCCTTATATCGGAAAGAAAAAACCTTGGTGCACTTGCCCTTTCAAAACGTTACATACCGTCCTGCATCACAGAGCAAGTTAGTGTAGTATAAGACCGCATCCACATAAATTAGTGTTTTTTAGCCTTTGTTTTTTAAATTGTTTCTCTGTGAAGCTTCTTGAGCATCTTTTAGGCGGACTTTGGCGCTATATAAGTTTTTGTTTTATTATTATTATTATTATTTTAAAAAGGCAAAGTAAAGTATACATTTGGTTTTTGGAACCGTTCAATTGTTCACTAATTTTGTGAAAAGGTGGTAGCGTTGCTTAAGATGTTGCCAAAAATCAAGAGCTGTTATTTTCACACAGGAAGAATAGGCCTAAATCTAAAAAGAGCTGCTGTGGTCTAAAAATTTATAATTATCTTCCCTAATTTGTTTCCTTCTCTGCAGTTGTCGTATCTTGAACACAGCGCTACAAAGATACCCGATCAACTCGGCCAGTGGTATGGCAAACAGGTCACGAGGCTTGACCTTAGCTTCAATCACATCAGGTAATTGTTTCGTAGATGTGTAGCGAACATCTGGTAACTAAAACTCTGGCACACATCAAAAGTTGAAGTTAATTATTCTGTGAAAAGGAATAAATGTGAGCATTGTAAAACATTAGGTTGCACAGTTTTTAGTAGCCCACAGGGCAAGTTGAGGAGTGGTGTTTACATGCCCATCCCAATTTTTACTAGACGATGTATTCTTGGGTAGAGTTAAAGGCAAACTACCTGACTAAAACCATTCCTTTAACTACTTTCTTCAAACCGAGTGACGGAGCCCAAGGTTGAGCTTGGGCCCAAACCAGAACTTGAGCCCAAGCCGGTGCTGGAGCCCAAGGCAAAGCAAGAGCCAAAGTCGGATCAGTAGCCAAAGCTGGAACTTGATCCCGAACCCCCCAAAAAGGCGCCGTTCTGTGACTTTAAACCATAAAAACTTTTGTAATAATTGCAATAACATTATTTTGTTCTTCTTTGTCTTCTTCCAGCTCGTTACAGGGCCTTGAAAGATTTGTCAAGCTAGAGGAGTTAGTGTTAGATCAGAACGAGCTGGATGATGCCCTGCGGATACCTCATATGCCAACACTACACACACTGGTACTCAACAAAAACAGAATATCCTTTTCAATAATAACTACCATTGATCCGAATACAATGATAAGCAAATGGTGACAGCCTATATTTGGGTTTTCAGCCACTACCTGACGGCATGGGTTTTCACTGCGGGGTTTTTTCTCCCACGCCTAAAACTGAAATTTCTTCATTGTCATCTCTACAAAAGGTTGGTGTGATGTTCCCATTAGGTAGCTTTGCCGATTTAAAAATGCAGAATGTTAACTTTGGTTTTACCTCTACTCCAATGTGTGTTAGCAATGTACACTCCGTACTTACCCGATTTCTCTAAACAAAATTACAGGCATATTACCCGGATGAGATGCCTGTGATTTATTTTATTTAACAAACTCAGGAAAGTTACGAGTACAGTGCTAACCCACATCGGTGTAAGGGTAAAACCAAAATAATATTCTTTATCCCCCGATGCAAATTTATAAGATTAAATTGAGATTCAGGTTCAGAATCCTTAACTGGTTCTTGTCATCACATCAAAGATTTAGACAGTTTGATCGACCAGCTGAAGTTCCAGTGCCCTAAGCTGACCTACCTGAGCCTCCTCGGTAATGAAGCGTGTCCGAACGAACTGACGGACCTGGAGAAAGATGAAGACGACTACCAAAGATACAGGTCAGAATGACAACAATGCCTAGGTGCAGTTTTATAGAGCTGATTAAGCTAAGCAAGTAGCAAAGCACAAAACAATTGTGCTTAGCATAATAATGTTACCAGTCAAAATACTGTGTCACAGTTACTTTCTGTGACTGGTAACCTGCTAATTTTTGCTTAGGAAAATTTTATGCAGCATTGTAGCTTTTTGTGGTCTAGTGTTACCTGTTAAAATTACTCCGATTTACTGACTGTAGGCCTAAATCCCTGTCTCACTTGTCTCGGTGCTTGTCTCCTGCGCTCTACCAACTGAGCTATGTACCCCTATTTTACACATTTTTCCATGAGAGATTGCCTAAACTCACAAGGCCGGACGTCCAGGTCAAGGTGAGGGCAACACCTACGCTACAAAAAGTAGCCAACAACAAAATAATGCTGCCAGAATAAGGTTACAATTACAAACATAATTCCACATGTATCATCTGTGACTGAAGTCCTGCTCATTATTGCCCGGCAGAAAATTGTTAAGTAATATTTTCTGCCTAAGAAATCAGGCTCTGGTCAGTTGCCTCTTTTCTGCCCTGCTCTTGGAAAGCTAAACCATCTTCTTACCTTTCAACTTTAGATACTACGTTATCTACAAATTGTCAGGGTTACGCTTCCTGGACTCGAGGCAAGTTTCCCAGAAGGAGAAGAAAGAGGCAGCTAGAGTAGGCTCCTACATGAGGGTTGTTAAAGTCACTGCGGAACCGGTAAGAACATGAACGAAGGGTTGTTGGGGGCGGCGCGGGGTTGGGGTTAGTCTTGGTTTAAAGACCATGGTGTTTGCGTCGGTGCATGAGCACACACAACCAAAATTCAGATCCATGTGTTGTTATTGTACTTTGTGAAACAGCCGATCAAATAATAATAATAATAATAATCCGACACGGTAAACTGCACACGATTGCAATGAGCAAACATAGAGGGCGCTGTGACTAGTATTATTTTCCCCACCGGCATCAAGGAAAAGAATAACAAAGCGCCCTCTATGATTATTCATTACAATTGTACAGTGTGCGGTGTACATAGATATGAACGTTGGTTGTCTCTATGCGCACAAACACAACGGTCTTGGAACTAAGACTAGGTTGGAACCAAGCGGTTTGTCAGAACGGTAGGAACCAAGTCAGAACGGTAGGAGCGTTGGTAAATATTCAGGCTACTATTGCTTCTAGTTTAGCAGGACAGTTCTTTGCCAAACTGAGAAGTCTCCAAAATTCCAAACAAATCTACTCGGCACATAAGAATAAATAGCACTACAAGTTCTCAAAAGAACATAATCTACACAGTAAAATAGATATACACTTTGTGTTATTGCAAATCAAATATACACTTTGTGTTATTGCAAATCAAATATACAAACAAAATTTCAATTTTTTTTTAACTATTTGACCTCTCGGCACAGGACCAAGCAAAACAAGCAGACTCGCCTGATGGACGTCCACCATATAACCCCCTCCCTGAAATTGCCAGAGAAACAGAACAGCATCAAGGTATGGTACCAGATACAGGATTAGTGTCCCACCAATTGGGTTCTAAAGTAGGATTTGCGACTTTGCATTGTGGAAGTATAATTATTATTGTCGCATTTCCTTAGATCCCAAGGGTTAGGTGAGGTTGGCTGTATTAACACCATGTTAACACCTTTTCTGACTAATGTTGTTTCTGATAAGAACTGGTGGTTGAAAACTCAATGTTTCAGTCAGTATGCTCTGATCGTCATTCATCTGAAGACCATCAGAGCATACTGATCGAAACGTTGAGATGTCTAACACAGGCTCTTTTCTGAACCAACACTACTCACTGGCTTGAAATCTTGTTCTGTGAAGTGTAAAATTGTTGACTTGGGCGATGTCCCAATTGGCAGCTGCAGCTACAGCATAGGAAGTCTTTAGCAACAGTTGTAGTTGTAGCTATTGCTGTCTGTAGCTGCAAATTCGGATTATATTTGCTTTTCTGAGACTTCTTATTACTTCACAACCAGACATAATAAATACATGTCTTGTTTTTTTCCCTCTTGAAATTTTCAGGAACTTTTGGAAAGTGTCGCTATGTGTACTACGGTCGCCATTCAGAAGGTAATAGGTTTATTCGCAATACCGATCTGTGAGAGGAACCATTAATCAGGATTAATTTTGCTGTAGACAGAAGCTCTACCTTCCCTTCAAACTTCAATATCATCTTCTTTTTCTTGGTATTTACTGGTTTCTGTCGTTTACTTTTTAGTTTATTTGAAGTATTCCAATAGCGGAGTTCTATTTGTTCCTAGTTCATTTAATCTAGAGATGTATACATAGATGCTTTGAAAGCACCTTAGCTCGCAGGAGTTTTCTTCTAATGGGATACCATGTCAGATTCATTGTGTGTAAATGGTTCCCTGCCTATTTTTTTCAACGTGACGCCACATGGCAAGACCAGGCACTTCGCAGATACAGTGAAATGGTGGGTCACTGTAGTAGTGTGGTTAGACTGCATGACTTGCAATCACAAGGTTGTGAGTGCGAATCCCCCAAGCTAACCACTGATTTCACAATGACTAGAATAAGTGTTGTTGTCTAGTAACTGAATCACAATTTCTTGATTTGTGCAATTCATAGCCATTGACGTTAAACCAATATTGTTTGAGTTGAGAGAGATTGGCTGTCGCCAGCTCTGTGTTTACATCCCCTCACACCGAATTCGAGGTATGAAGTGCTTGGTTTGGGCTTGGAGTGTCACAATATTCCCTGTAGATTGGACAGAGGTTAATGTATTTAATGCTGTGTCGGATCAGAAGTCTTGACAATTTATAATCATCTTTTACATCTTGTCGACTTGACCCTCCTAATGTTTAACAACTTTAGAGCTTAAACTCGGTTCCCTAGTTGACTTTCACAATTGACCATACATTTCGTGAGCGTTTTATGGTTTTTCTTTGCATCACAATTTCAGGCTCATCTTATTTTAACTGTGTGTATGTTGTATTCTGGCATCAGTTAGGATATACACAAAAGTAACAACAATGAACAAAAAAAGGTTTGCTTACTTGTTTTTGCATCACGTGAATTCGGTTGACAGAAAAATAATTAAAATACACATTTAAAAAGGCGAATGAGATGGTGCTAATAAAGCCAGCAGAGGGCACCGATATTTTTTTAATTAATAATATAAAATATCTTATTTATCCAAGAAATGATGCCGGTTAATTTTTAAAAATTCAATCAATTTGAAAACAAATTGCTGTCATTGACACAGGGAAATAACAAAAATAACTCGTAGTAAAAGTAACAGTTTATGTAATATGTAAGAAGAGAATGCAATTGATTTAGTGATATGACTAATTTATAATAATGATATTTTGATACTAATTTTGATATGAATAATGTCTGTATGCTTATTTATGAAAGGGCAAGGGCACCAAGGCATTTTCTCCTTAAGAAAAAAGGCACCCTGTGAGTAAATTGTAAGTTTCTACTGAAGCATTTCAAGGGCACCAAGGCAATCGCCTTCATTGCCTCCATGAAGTATCAGGCCTGAAATTTAGAAACTTGGTTCATTTTATGAATTTTTTGTATTGCGCTATTACTTTGTAGTTTATGCTGAGGTGGTTGTCAGATGGATTCAGCAAATTGTAAAGCAAGTGGAAATCTGTATATATTGCAGTCATACAAAGTCATATTAACACTTGTTTCATATTCTCTTAAAACTGCTCCAACATTGCTGGGTTGCTGGCAGCGCAAAGTTTGGTTTACAAATTAATGGGAAAAATCTTGTTTAAAAAAGAAATTATGCAAATAAAGTGTCTCGTTCAATAATTTAAACAATTTCTTTTGACGGGAGGTCAATTTCTTTGTCGGTGCTTAAAAGGTATACTGTACATGTTTATCGTTTACTGTTTTTCTTAGTTCAATTGCCATTCAATTAATTGAACAACAAATAATGTAAAACTAATTATATTTGAAGTTGAATAACACTTCAAGCAGAACTGTTGATTTATTGGTCTATGGATGTGTTATTTTTTACAGACAAGTAGGTTGTTTTTAGGTTATGCAAAACATTGTGTGTTCACAGATAAGCACATAACTTACATTTCTATAAAGATGGTCAATGTGCAAAAATTATCTTGCAAGTTTTTTGCGTGATATGCTACTTTTTTTTTCTTTTTTTTTTTAAATGAGTAAGCCATTTTTTTTCTGGCGAGTCCAAGATATGGTGTTTGAAATTAGCTGATGACTGGCTGAGTTAAAACTTTACAGATGATATAATATTGTGTAATGATTGGGGTCACATGGTGTCCTAAGAAATGCGCAAGGAGAGGGGTTTATAACAGCGAAACAAGTTTCCAAGAGCACATTGGTATACAATATTCGTCCATAGGGACTTACGCCCATCTTGGGTCAGCGGTTGTATCATAGGGTGTTAAAATAACACTAATTTGGTTAGCAGAAGTAGTGGTTGTTTTAGCATCATAAAGTGTAAATTTTGATATTTTGTCGGTATCTTTGTGTGACAATACACTGCAAATTTGTTGGTCAAAAATTGTGTTGGGTAAATGCATTACTAATTTGTTGGTCACAAATAATGGACGTTGGTTAAACAAAACCGTTGCCCAACACGCTTGGTCAAAGTTGACCAAATTATTGGTTAACTGATTGGTCCAATGTGTATATTAATGTAGTTGGGCAAAATTAGCCCGAGAAGTTGGTCAAAATTACCACAGTAACCAATGGTGTTGTGCACAAAGTTTTCTGGTTGTTGGGCAAAAAAGTTCCTACATGGGAAATATACTGCACATATCGGATGAATCCAGTGTGGAAAGAGTACCGCAAATTAGATGCCCTTTCCGAATTGAAGTTTTTGTTGCATCATTTTACGTTTCAAAAAAGGGCCCCCATCTTCCTCTTTTTGAAAGAAATGCGGACGATCAACATATTAATTTTTTTTTTTGCCTAACCAACAATTAAATAAAGGAGTAACCAACAAAAATACTAAATCATTGCTACTTTTATTGGGTAACAACCTTTGCCCAACACGGTTGCCCAACGTTGGTTCAAATATCAACTGACTACATTATTGGGTAACACTTTTTAACCAACATATGGTAAACAAACTTGTCCAACTATTGGTCAAAAAATATTACCCAACTTTTGGGTAAAATGATTTGACCAACTTATTTTGTCAAACTGTTTGCCCAACTATTGGATAAACGGCATTGCCCAACCACTGTTGGTTAAATTATGCCCCAATGGGAGACTTTCTGGGACGATAGAGGGCAGCAGACTTACCGGGTAAATCCATTGTTCTCAGAATTATGCGCATGTTCAGAACTACGTAAACAATGGAAATTTACCCGGTATGTCTGCTGCCACCTAGCGTTGGAAAGTCTCCTATTATGTAGCCAGTTGATATTTGAACCAACGTTGGGCAAACAAGTTGGGCAAATTTTGACCAACGAGATTTGCAGTGTACCCATGCAGTGTAAGCATGGTATTGGTAGTGTAAGCGAGTGTTCTCTCAACCCCCCAAAACACTGGTGGCCGCTTCCAAACATTGTCGACAATAAACACTAAGTACTCAGTAGTTTTTGAGAGGAAAACGATTCATAATTTTATTGAAAAAAACTTGTCTTACATTCAATAAACTATATACTTTCAAATCATGATATTAAAAAAATTGAACAATCCGAAATAATTACTGTCAAATTTAACATCTGTTCCTTCTGTATACATACCACGCAAACCTCATATATGAGCATTTATAATGTTTTTAACTAGACTAGAAGAGGGGTTAAAGTTATTGTGCACCCTCTACAAAATGATGGGGTGCTATTTCACCGAGAGCAGTCTCTTACTGAAAGGCAGGGTGTACTTTTGGTAATGACTCAAAAAGTTAAGGACTCAAAAAGTTAAGGACATAAAAACTGAATTGGCAGTAAACACTTGAGAGCTATTGATAGTATAAAACATTCTAAAAGTAGTTTAGTTTTAGAGAAAGAGGAAATTTTCACCCGGCCTTTCTCAGGCATCTGAAATAAACAAATTTTGTGAAAACAAGAATGGGTTTTTCCCCGTTATTTTCTTGCAACTACGATGACCTATATTGAGCTCAGATATTTACAGTTTGTTTTGTATGCATGTTAACGTTGGGGTACACCAAGTGAGGATACTGGCCTTTCACAATTACCAAAAGTTGATCCTGCCTTTTAAAATAATTATGTTATACTTAAATGTTTTATTTGGTAAATGTTAAATGACCATCCTAAGTACCACAATACTTAAAAAGTAGTGCGGTATGAGGATGGTGAGCTTCCGTATATTCAAGGATACCTTTCTAACAAAAAGAAAACGGGAGTAAGGGCTAGTCAGCACTGACGCCCTTGTTGGAAGGGGGTAGGAAGCAAGACCCAGGTTACCAGTTTGGACCGTTACTTTCTTACACTGAACAAACACATACACATAGCCCGTACACTCGGTATTATGCAATAGACAATAGAATGACGTCATGGACCGCCATCTTTGATGTAAATCAATGGAAAAGTACACGCGTGTACGCGCTGTGCAACTGTCAGCCAATGGTAGCCTTTCAAGCGTGCATGTTTCATCAAAGATGGCAGCCATTGCAAGGGGTCTATTACTATATCCCCAAAATTAAATTACAGCAACCACCTGATATTTCCCGCATACTTTTCATACTGCAAAATCATCTACGAGGACTGTCAAATAATCATGGACATACAATTATATACAAAATTCAGAAAATGGTTATCGCCATTTAACATTATAATTGAAAACTCAGCTCTTTATGTTAGCCCCGGCGTACGGAGCCCCTAAAAGATAACAGGTAAAAACAAATTGAAAAGGTAAAACATTGTGTTGTTGAACGTAATCATATTTTGAAGTTGTTTTTAGAGGTAATAGCATTTCGAGAAAACGGAATTAACTTTTTTCGGTTTTTGGTTTACCTTTTCAATTTTGTGTACCTGTTCCTAAAGGATCTCCACACCGGCGCACACACACACTAGACATTTTCTTACGCCGGTTAAAATGTAAACGTTGAATTGTTTTATAAACTGACCCGCAGTGAGTTATTTACTTGACTATTGAAATTAAAATAAAAGTTGGTTGCCATCATCAACGAATGATGACGTGTAACAACTCTTAGTTTGCATGGAAATTTAATAATATACATTTTCAATTATCGTCAATATGAATAATGACTATAATAACCAACATTAGGACCAAAGTCTTAGCTTGAAGTTATTGTTACCTTTTAAGAAAAAT
The DNA here is from genome assembly GCF_902459465.1 of Asterias rubens. Lineage (NCBI taxonomy): Eukaryota > Metazoa > Echinodermata > Asteroidea > Forcipulatida > Asteriidae > Asterias > Asterias rubens. Next base: position 11,491,275 of record NC_047081.1, read on the forward strand.
TACCTTCACCGTTTCCTATAATTATGCCTTCTGATAATACTTATAAACCGTTCACTCTAAACCGTTAACCCCCTGCTAGTTCTCGATTACCTCTACTTTATTGTTAACAAAAGTTAACCACAACATAAAGTATCACCTTTGTGAGATTATGACCATCAAAATTACCTATTATTACTCCATCTTACTGTACCTTCATCTTTAGAAACAACAATCACCACAAACAAGATTTAATTTTCAAAAAAATATCGCAAGGGAGAGAGAAAGCTTGCTTTGTATTAAACATAGCGAATATATTAATAAAGTAATGCATACTTTTTGGGACTGGTTACGTACCGGCTAATATTTGCTGAGCAGAAAGAAAAGAAACAACAAATTTCCCTTCAGCATGTGTTGCTTAACAACTCTATGTACAATTTATTGGCCCAAAAGAAACGCGTTGTGTTGAATACCACTGTCCTCCATTTGCACTTCATCCTCACTATCTCCACTGCCATCTTCAGTCTTGTACCCACCCTCACTCTTTGTTACGCTTACTAAGACTACAAAGGCACCAAACTGTTTTCGCTGGTAGTTCTATAATAACAAACAGGAATCCATCTTTTACCGCACCTTTTTACCAAGATCTTTAATGTCATTCCACACACTAAACCACCCCATCAAACAAAAACACACCACCATCACTTTGACCACTCTCTACTATGCCGTTGAGTCACCAGAAACTTTTATTGTGGGGTGGGGGAGGGGGGATAAGTGAGGGAAAGATATAATGAGAGGAGGGGGTGTATCGAACCAATTTTGTTTGTGCAATTTTAACATTTTAGTTCGGCTTGGCGGGAGAGAGTGTGCAGAAGCTGCTCTGCATTCGCCACTGACTAGCAGTACACTTAACATATCGCTGCATACTTCACATACTATTATCAGGAACAACTTTTAACTCAACCAAATCATCCTTCTTTTCCATCATTAGCGTTGTTGGCATCACTGCATCGACTACCACTGCTAGAGCATCCATTGTCATCTTCATTGACTTTACCACCACTTCATGAATTTCTACGCTTAGTTACAGAGTAAGTTCTGTGCTAGCCGTGTGTCAACTTAGCTGTGCGTTAGGTTGATAAACCAAATCGTCAGTGTTTACCGCCTACATAGACCTGAACCATATACGTCATTGCAGTAGGGCGCCCTCATAATAGAGGTCAAAAGAAGGATGCTCACTGGCTAAAATCCTGACCGCTGTGCGCGCGTACAGCCGTGCGCTTCCATTGTTTCATCCGCGCTTTACCTCTAAGATGGCGGCGAGATGACATCATGGTACATTAAGGTCTATGACTTAGGCATATCGTTCAACATATTTACATAGTACACCGATATCGACTTTGCCGGTGATGTTTTTTCTCCTATCGCCTGTCATTGACGTCATCATGCAACAATACCATACCGATTGCACGTGAGAGAACAACACACGCAGCAAAGCGTAATATTTAACTTTTCTACTGCCACCATTACCGCAGGTTATGTTCACCAAACTAACATCATAATATGTCTTCTCTACGTCATCTTATTCCACTCAGAATTTATATCAGCACAATGCACCATCGACATTCGACTTTATATTGTAGTTATGTTTCTCCATTCATATCAATCACGGTGTTGCTGCTATTATTAATACATCACTATAACGTCATCATTCATGTCATACTCCCATTATAACAAGTTGTCTACATTATCACTATCAGCATCTTTCTTCAACTCTTCAGTGAAATTTAGGCTAATGGTTCTTTCTCCTCGTTTCGCTCCAGATCTCTGTCTTGTTCCTAACTGTGACGTAATTCCACTTCAAGCCATGCCGACTTCATCTCCATCATGATCACACCGTTCTGATTATCGCACCACTTGGCTTCTCTCGGCCCACCACCATTTTTATTACATACAGTTTTGTACACACCACACACACACATTTTAAGCAAACACATAAACACATAATGCGCACATTCATGTTTGTTCATCTTGTAAGTTCTTCTTTTTGTTCTCTCTGCTCTCCATAGTTTGGACCCTTTAATTTAGTGACGTCCCCTTTAATTTAGTGACGTCCCCAGTGGTTTTGTGCACGAAAGCGAAGCGGGAAAATTCCTGCCCTCTGTCAACACACACGGATTCCTTTTCTATAGACCTCCCATTCACATACCATCACTGTATACAGAAACATTATTCACACCGTCAATCACGTCATGGTGCTCGTTATATATGTGGCATGGTGTACTCCCTCTTTCTCGATGTATCTCCATTTTGTGCTCTGGGAATCTAGGGAATTCTTTTGTAGGAATAATGTGTAAGGGTTGGGGTGGGGGAGTGGCGACTCCCTCTGCCACATTGAGCACGGTTATACTTCATAGCTCTCAGTCTGACTGTAACCAAAATGACTATATAAGGTAAGTTTATGACTACACCAATCATCAGCACCTCAACATCACCATGTCAGTAGTTGTCTCTAAAACATATCGAAATACCAAGATAAGGGCCGTTAACTGGAATTTGCAAATGTTGTACTTATCGGGGTTTTGTTGCACACACTAATCACCAACCAGTCACCGTGTAATCTTAAAAAATGACCACCAACTCATTCTGTCTATACACTTCACCATCTCACCATCAACTATCAACATTACTACCACCATCATTATCATCTCCCGTTGTTTATAATTCCGTATTTTCTTATTTTTTAGTTTGTCTATTTTTCCATGTTCAGCGCCCTAGAGCATGTTTACATGATTTGTGCGCTATATAAGTTTTGGTATTATCATCACAACACCATGACCAACCCGTCACCATTAACTACACGAACACCACACTAACCACCATCGCCACCGTTTAACACCTACATCGCACCACTCTCACCATCACCTCCTCAACGTCCTCCTCACCACAACCTTGAGTACAATCTCCGTCTCACATGAATCACATTGCCTGCCATATAATCGTCACAATGTAACCATCACTATCACCATTCGCTAATTAAACTGAAGCTGTACTACAAGCCATGCACTCCACACACCTCTCAACGATCCAAACAACGGTGCCTAGTTAAGCATGATTGACAAAACGCTTTTTTTTTTTTTTTTTTTTTACAACTATTTACATTTTAAATAATCCGAACGGGCCCAATCTGTGCCACGAAATTGGGCCGTGCTGCTAACCTGTATGCAATGACGTCATCCCGCTGCCATCTTAGAGGTAAAACGATGATGAAACAATGGAAAACGCACCTATGTACGCTGCGCACAGGATATGCCAATGAGCAGCCTTCTGATGACCCCTACCAGAGGGCGCCCCACTGCAGTGACGTCATGCATAAGGTCTTTACTAATTTGATAACGAATATATTTCTGCTTTTGGAAGCACAACATAATGCGGTAACAGTAACATGAAACTGATCCCAGGCAAACCAATAACAAGCAATCATCATTCTCACATCATTCAACAATCAACACAACCAACACTAATATTGGGCAAAAAACACAGCAATACCTGAAATAGGCATGTAGCTATTGTTTCACTTGGTCTTTGTTTCTTTTCTTATCTGCCCAAATATCATTCAAGATAGAAGGCTTGATTCCTCGTTATGCAAATAAAAGTCGAAATAACAGTCGGCAGCCCCAATGCATTTGTAATGCCTAATCCCCAGTATGCACTAACGCATTGCACTGATGGGACCAGACTACTGTCACTTCAAGCCGCAGTCTGGCGGCTTAAATAATATTCTTAAAAGTAATAAGATAGGAGGAGCAAATACATTAGAACCAAAAGGCCTCCAAACAGTTATGAATAAACCACGTATCTTTTACTTAGACATCTTGTGTTGTTTATAAACATTTTATATGGGAAGCCTTTTGTGACAGAATGCATTGTTTAAATGGTTTGGCAATCAAAACCTTTCATAACACGTTACAACATGTTTTTAATGAAGTTCGGGTTTAATTTTAGTTTTGGATTTGTAATTTTTATTCATCGTTAACATGGCTAGTAATTTCAAATCAGTATAAGTCAAAATAAACTGTTGTATTTCTGTTCCAGTGAAGTACTGCCCGCAGAACTCGCTGCTGTGACGTTGCAAAGAAAGGTCCGTTAAACTGGAAACAGCGCCCGCATGCGTTAATACCTACTAGTTCGCACTAGACCGGGCCCCTGTCTTTATCCGTTATTCACGAGCCTCTATGAATGACGTCAGACGTTCAGGCTAGTTCGGCACCTGTATGACTCTCCATCCAAACCCCATTCAAATTTAACGCGTAGCGGCTTGAGATAAATCAGATTGTTCACCCTTAATATGCCTTGAAACTTCCTCGATACAATGTCAGAGTTGCGAACAATCTCTTAAATAGTATAACAGGGATTTGCCATGCGATATTATTATTTAATTAAACGTAAACCATGCCATCAAACTAGAACTAGTTTTCCATTACATTACACACAGTGTAGTTGACATTTCCAGAAAAAAGGAAACGTCCTCAAACCATATGCAATTACTTGTGAAGACCGGGATAGAAATCTAACTAAATGAAGTCGTACAAGGCTTTGTTGGAGTTCATTTCTATGTCAGGTGTTAGAGACTCGGCCTTCGGCCATCTTTCGTCGCGTTCCCTGAAGACGTGTCCTACCTGTAACCTTATTAAAAGTCTGGTATCCCAAGGGGTATCAGTCTTTACGTTGGTTGGCGCAGGCGCATTGTGCCGATGACCTTAATAAAAGTGTGGCAATCGCTATGCTCTAGATTGTACTATAGCGGCGCAAACCTATTTCCCTGGCTGCCTCGTTTTCGTTACTTACATTCGAATAGGCACCAAATAAAGTGATATTACATGAACTTGGATCCCACTTTTATGCCAGGCTTAAAGTGGGTTTGCGCGCTAAGCAACAAGGCGCAACATTAGCGGAACAATGATTGACTGAAGACATTTTATTGCAACGTCACAACCCGAGATTTTGCCAGCCGAGGTAGGAAAACTATTGAAAGCCATAATGCAAAGCAAAAACAGAAAGCCACAGTTTGTAACCAATTTTACTTTAAAAACAAATCAAAAATTGTGCTTACTTTGTTGGAAACAAAGCAACCAATCATTGCGTGAATCTTTTTAAATGAAAGTTTACAGATTTTTTAAAATAAATATTATTTAATGTTAACGAAAATGTTTTCGCGAAAATTAGTTCTCGCTAAAATTCTGCCGTCCATGCTAGCCAGGGTGGTCCGACAATGCATTTTTAACAAACCAAAAAATGAGGAGAATTAGTGAGTTGGGGGTGTGTATGTATCTGAGGACGAGCGAATAATTATACGGTTCGAAACGTCGAGACCAAAATCGGCTCTTTTTCAGAGCCAACTGTACCCGCAGTACTGTGCCCTCAAGTTTACCATTCTAAAGTTTTCATGCACGACTTTCATGGATAAGCCTTCCACAATCACAGAGAGTGCGGATGGGCCCATGAGTGATCCCTGTTTTTTCTCCTCGCGATGAAAACCTAATTCAACTCGACCCTCTCATCATTATTATTAAGACTTGTTGGCAAAGCCACGCTGCAAATATTGATGAAAAGCAATAACCGGGGACTGTGTAGATTTCAAACCCACAGAGAGATCTTCTGGATTGTCCTCATTCACGGGTCAGGTTTCTCACTGTCGTGGCTGTCAGATAAATTTCAGTGTAAATAAGTTCAGGAGGCAACCATATTTTTATCCCTTTTTTCTCTCCTTCTTTTTTCTTTCTTTAAATGCCGGATCTATTTCACCGTGAGCTGTGGGTTCGTTTTCTTTTGGTGATCCTTTTTGAAAATTGGAATTGAATTAATTATAACTAAGAGCCTACCGAATAAAAAGCAGTGACGATAATGTAGCCATTTCAGGGACAGATTGTTATCCTTAAAATTAAGCCTCAAACCGAGCCAATCTCAAAAAGTTTTCAATTGTGTTACGGATTATCTTCTTCAAATCGAAGTCAAGTCTTATTCGCAGGTTTTCCTTGCTTTTATTTTGTTTCATGTATTTTATGGCTGAATGTATTTCCTACGTGGTCCCGGAAGTTCTAATACACGCGAGACTTGCACAGTCTACGAACATTATTATCGTGTCCACCAATATCGTACATACGTACATGTCGTCTTATGATTTGGGTGCCCTCGGCCGAAGAAGGCTGCTTGTTGAACCGTCCTGTTGGCCACACGTTACAAATATTCCACTGCGTCATCATTGTTTTTAAAAATTGCGGCGTTATGACGTCAGTGCAAACAGTCCATTCAAAAGGTACCACAGTTTTGAAAAACTTACTGAAAACTAATGCTCGTTTCGTTTTCTTGGAATTCACTTTAAGTATCCCCAATGAGTCTATCATTGTTTCAATTTTATTAGCGCTGACTTTTAAAGAGGGGGGGGGGGAGATAAAGCTTAAGCAAACTAAACCTGCAAATTCTTGACATTACCCGCAGTGAGTGCCAACAAATTTGAAAGTGTGTCTCACTTGACACCCCGTGCACATAATACTAGTTGAACTGATTGAATGAGTGTAAAAGGGATGCACCGTGGGACCCCTACAACGAGTATTAAAAAAGTGTCACTCATATCACCCAAACCCCATGCGGTAAAAGGTGATATCCGTTCTTCGCTCCCTCTACGATACTCTTACACAGTCCTTCATCGATGGACGGCACGTGACTGGTCTGATGAGTGGTCTCCGATGACCAACGCCAGGCCATGTTAATTTTTTTCTTTCTTTTAATTTCTGGCAAATAGGCATTGCTGTCATTTCGTCTTATTACTTCTTTGTCAGCCCACATTGTACTGACGTTTTTTTGTGTGTGTCGAGGTGATACATTAGTACACTATCTACCCCTACCCATGACATTCATTTGACCTTTACTTCTTTTTTATTTAAACATGGATGAGAGTTCCTCCAGAGCTCTTTTGTAAATCTTCTTGTAGAGTGGAGGATAGCGCGTAGGAGGACAGTCTTTGCAATCTTGATACATTTCTCCTGATGTACTCTATCATCCAGGTTTGTTCTTCTTCATATCTTTGCCGAATTCATTTTGTTCTGCATGCCGGCCGGCCTTAGACTTTCATGAGAGGAAACTTGACATTATGGATTAGTAAGCCTATCATTACTTTAGAAATCGTAGTAATTTGGTTTTAAAATGTTGCTGAGAGTATAAGCTAAATTACTATTGTTTAAAAAGAGGGAAAATCATGGTTTGTTTTTCCACAACCTATGACCTATGACATATCACGTTTAAACCTTAATTTACGGCATGATGATCAAAATGTTACAAAAATTCGGCGGTGATAAACAATTTCCTCACGAAATTGCCTTTAAATAATACGAGGAGCGGAATAGTCTGGCGGTTTGCAAATCGTTTCCCTCGCCCTTCTCTTGCAAGATGATGGTCTACTTTAGTCAGGATACAAGACTAAATAATGCAGTTTGACTTTTGCACCTCCATGCTGCTTTTATACCCTCGACGCATAAGGTCCAGTATCACCCTGTTCGTCGACTAATGCCCCCTCTCAAGTTTTATTGCCCCCAAGTCACAGCAACACTTGCTCCCTCTACCCATTATAATATTTCCCTCATGTTCTGTACTTGTGCATTTTTTGTAGATTACCGTTCAAAAGTCAACAAACAAAGTGCATCTACCTACTACAATATCATTGTATGTACATAGAAAGATCAAAAATACATTTGTTATACACTGTTTCCCTTCATCAGAGGAACAGCTAAATCCATTTTTTTTTACTTTGTACCTGCCGATTTCCTCCATCTAGAAAATACCTCACAACCTCTCGGAGTCTTAAAAGATTCCATCTGCAGATAAACAACGAGTACGAGAGTCCATAGAACCGTCTTATGATGGCCTTCACGTCTTAGTTCGAGAAATCCATGCCGAATCCTTTGTCTTACATGCGTACGTGACGGCTCAAGTTGCTCAGCGGATGTCAAATCAATCAATCTCTCTGCAGAAATGACAAGCTGGACAAGGCAAGTTTCATGTGACACAAAGTGTCAATGTTCAAGCGGTTGAATAATTATTCTCTGACTTTCGCAATATCGAGTCTTATTACCGTTGTTGTAAAGACGCTTTACTCTTTAGACCGGACACCCTTTATAGTGACTTCACCCCTGTGTCACGTTTCCTTTTCACAGCCTTATAAACCAATACAGAATCATAATGGGATCAAACTAATTAAACCATCCAGCCTCGGTTTCGGCACATTAATGAGAGGAAGCCTTTTTTTGCATAAAGGAAAATCTTTTCAACAGAATTTGATTTTTTTGATTTTTTTTTAGGTTTCTGTAAAATACATTTTTACCCATACGGTAACCATTTTGTCATTGTTCATCAGGACTTTCAAGTTGAAAACAAGGTTACGCCCAAAACCAGTTCAAATTTCGAACAGGGCTGTACAAAAAACCTGAAAAGTAAAGAAATATAGTTGCTTCGTTCCCGCAAAATGAATATTGTTTTCGTTCTATCGAAATAATTTTGTTCGAAATATTTCTGTTCCGTCGACAAATTTTGTTCACTCGATGAGCACTATTTCGTTCCCTAAAAAATATAGCTTTGGGGAACGAAAGTTCGAGGGAACGATTTTGTCCCTTGAGGGTTTCATAAAAGGCGGCAATGTTAAGGAGAGGAATATTGAAATATTTAAGACGTTTGGTCTCAATTAAAGCTACTTGACTAATAACCTTTTCATTTTTATCAACCTTGTTCTCGACAAAGCCAGAATAAGATGAGTACCCGGTGCAGCCGCAAGAAACCATAGAATGCAAGTGTACCTTCAGGTGGTTCACACGTTTTGTACGTCACAATGGAGGCCCACTGACCGTAGCGAGCGTATTTTGCCTTAACTTGTAGTCTAAGGGGGGAAGGCTTCGGGAAAACAGTTAACTGTTCAACCTGACTTCTCGCACCTTCCTTAAAAGGTGCTCAGTTTCCGCACGGAAGTTCCTTCTCGAGTTGCAATGCAATTTCCGACGGACACCTCTATTCCGTGGACCACTAGTTCTTGGCACCGAAGAATTAAGCTCAAACGGTGGAATTTAAAAATGCAACCACTTATGGGTATCAAAAGTATTTTTACATTTTGTTCTCATAGAAATCTTCCCGTGGCCGAGAGAAGGAAAAAAAGAGGCAGACTTATGTTGACCAGCGTGAAGATGATGAGGAGTGCCCGGTCCACCACGGCGGCCGCGTCTCGCCATTCACGGGCGAAATCCTCAACGGAGTCCTTGGTCCGTTTCCTCTCGGCCAGGTAGTCCACCAATCGTGCCAATTCGTTGACCTCCCGCTCCAGGCGGACCGTCACCCGGCTTGGCTTGGCGTCGCTGCCCAGCTCGATCATCTCAACCGTCCCTTCCAGAATCAGCTCGTCACTGCCGTTTGTGAAGTCTTCACTGAGGCTCTCTTTCACCGAGGTGGTGCTGTCGTTGGTCATGAAGTGTGGGAAGCAACGGACTTTGGTGAGTAGACCATTGTCCTGGCCGCGGTATTTCCGTTTCATACCGTTCCGGCCGTGGTACTTGTCCTTAACCTTGTTCTTGTTGAGGTGGGAGCGGTATTTGCACTTACCAACAGCTCGGGCCAGCCAACCGAAGATGAGCTGTCGAAGGAAGGGAGGCATGGGCACGCTGTTGTGTTCCTTGTGGTAAAGATGAAGCACCCAAACGGACATGAGCACTGACATTGCAACCACTGCTATCATCACCACAAAGTATTTCCCTGGTGGAGGCACAAGAAAGAAAACAAATATTATGATAAAGTCTAATGGGTACACTAACGGCTCCTCTCGAATCCACGGCTTCGGCTTTGGATTCGGCTTCAGGCTCCGTTCTCTCGTCTGAGTGCGTATGCAAAGCACACGCAATTGTCAAGCCTGGGCCGAATCTGGAGCCGAAGCCAAGCTTGTATTCGAAAAGGGCCGAAGAAAACAACATTGTGGGACGTCATGTTTGTGCGCATGCTTAAAACGCTGTAAACAAGGTCTGCTACCACCTATGTTCCATCCACGCACGTCACATTGTAATTTTGTATTGATTATTGGTGAATTTAATCAGCAAAAACAATGACTCGCGCGCGTCCTCGGTAATCAACATACGTTTCGCAGCCAATAAAATAGACGAAACACGAACTGTGTCTCTTAATAATAACCGCAAGAAAACTCAAGAAACAAAAGCAACCAACCTCAATACTACAAGTCAACCATTAATTGCTGTCTTAATGACGACAAACTGCGTGTCAGTTACCCACATTATAACCTTCAACTCCCTCCTGACTGTGAAGACAACAACACAGCGTGGAAGGTAAGTGTAGTCCCACGGGAGAGACGATATATATTTTTACCCCCACGTAGATGTCGTAAGAAAGATACATTAACTCCTCTGAGATTAAACATTGGGGCTTTCTACAATGTTTAAGTGCTGTGTTTAATAACATTGCAGGAAAAGGCACTCGCCGTGAGGTGGGGTTTTATGAAGCATGGAGATCAATATCCATCCACTGTGATGAGGGGTGAGATGAGAGGGTGGGGGGGGGGGGGGAGGAACTCCAGGGTAGGAAGTACGTATAATGTGATTGTCAATGGTGAAAGATTGCTTCTGAACTAGCACTTGTCAAGATGATGTTATAAAATTGCTTTTTACTTGTTTTATCACGAGTGTCGGCAGTTTGGTTGTGTGCACAGCGTGGCGGCGTCCGTCTGGACAATCTGTCTTCGTTATTTGCATGGATTGCGCGGAAAGCTGCACGTATAATGTAGGTATGTACACCAGATAGGTCTGTGAAAAGAGAACGAAGGATTCGTGGGTATGGGAGACTTTTGAGATGCTGGTGGCAGCAGACATAACGGTCCTTAGTATGCACACGTAGGTTTGAGCACGCGCACTACCGGCGAGAACTGCGAAAAAGGATCGTCCAAAAGTATCCCATTGTCTTTGTGTTACTTGCCCACAAGTAGACGCATTGTCCACGATTCTAAACAAAGGTGTTAGTACATTCTGTACAAAAGATACACAGACGCCTAAGAGGCATGGGGATAGGGGTGTTGGCAGATCGAGCTCCCCCAAGTCAACCAGCCCTTTGGGTGCGAGCACTGTACATTTCTACACACGAATCCGAAATTAATATCAGTAGGATTTGAAACTATCAATGGTGGGAGAATTATCAGGTAAGGTTTGCTGTAGCCCAATGTGTAAACTAATATCGGTGTGATTTCCCGAGACGACAGTGAACATAGCAGACTGAGAGAATGAGGGTTGCGATGCGTAAAAGCAAAGCATTACACTTCACTTAAGGACCCTGGTAGCCACCATCTTCAATTGGGAACATGGTTAAGCTTGGGGAATTCGCACCCCAAATAAAGGTTGATGACACTAGTCGTATGTGCAAAAAGGTGAAACTTCTGTAATCCGGTTTCCAAACGGGGCCTCCGGATGCGGAATGTTCCAGACAGGTTTGTCGTCGATGCTTGCATAGTCTTTTCTCAAAACGCTTGCGATTGGTTTTCTGAGAGGTTTCCTGAAAGTATCACCCTGCAGTGTTTTGCGGGTTATGATATGTTGCCATAGCGATCGTTTTCATGTCGGAAAGTTTGTTGCATGCACGGAGCAGTACGTGTTGATTCTCCAAACAATGTGTGTAGAGGGTAACATTATTGCTGCCTTGAGGGAAATGTGAGGGTGAGGGGCCGAATTAAGGGCTGGATTTACGACACCAGTGTAGCACCTCGACTTCTCGCGTCCCCGTTATGTATGGACGGACGGGGTGTGTCAGTTGAGCATCGGTCATTTCGTTCGCGATGTCACGGCAACTTAAAGGCTGTGGCACAATTTAACATAAATTGCAAGCACTTTACCTCACGTCTTTTATACAAATTAAATCATTAAGTACACAATATCTTGCTATGAGTTATGTTCTTCTTTGTTCTCATTTTTAAAACACAAGACCAAAATGTAAAACGGATATTGTGCTTAAATATAATATGAGACTTTCCAACGCTAGGTGGCAGCAGACATACCGGGTAAATTTCCATTGTTTACGTAGTTCTGAACATGCGCATAATTCTGAGAAAAATGGATTTACCCGGTAAGTCTGCTGCCCTCTATCGTCCCAGAAAGTCTCCCATTGTATTATTACGCTTACAAATTAGTCCCCAAACAATTTAATGGTTCTCATTGTATGTTGAGAAAACAAAAAGAGATGACAATCATCTCTGTGTTGTTCTCGGAGTCTGGATTACACATTGAGCGACTGTGGCTGCGGCTTTTTGGTGATCGGCTGCGATAAGCAATAAAGAATAGACAAAAGCAGTGATAGCGTATCAGCTGCTGCCTAAGTCAATGAGAGACGATGGGTGGCGCTGGGAGTTTGAGTGGTAGATATAATTATTAGGTTAATTCATTGCCCTCAGGTATGTCCTGATTACAGAGAGGCCTATAAAGGTACAGTCGAAAAAGTGCCTACTGCTTCTAGCGTAAGATATTGTGACATTTTATGACCTAGTCTGGAAGCACTCCTGCCTATACAAAACCAAACTTACATCTCTTCAAAATCGATACTGCAGTCGGGCCTTAATTGACAAAGAGGACTGAGCGATATTGAAGGTACGTGATAAAACACAAAGGGGCGTCAGGACTCCAAACTAGCAGTCGCCACGTGCTAACACCCAAGGTTTATATGGCGCCCTGGCGGTGTTCGATCCCATTTAGGAGTGTCATCATTGTGAACTTGTACGAGGTCGTAGATTGTAACCGTACCCGCTGCTCTGTTGTTTTATAAAGTGTGTACATTGCATTTACGGCGTGTGTGTGCTGAGTGGTGCTCAGGATTGCAACAGCTAGCATTAAGGCATGAAGTACGGCAATCACTCTAATGGACTACTGTGAATTCTAGACGTTACTTTAAAATATCTCAACTTAATGCTGACCTGAAGTGCGGAATCACGCTAGGGCTTAAAGACACCGGACACCTTTGGTTATTGTCAAAGATCAGCCCTCACCAAAATATGCATAAAATAACGAATATAGGATTTGAGGCATTGCATGGTGAGGTATCAATATATGTTTGGTTTGCGGTACACACATGGTGTTACCGCAAACCAAATATATATTTAAAATAACGAACCTGTGAAAATTTGAACTTAACTGGTCGTCGAAGTTGCGAGATGATGGGAAAAAAAACATTGTCATACGAAGTTGTGTGCTTTCAGATGCTTGACTTTGGGACCTCAAAATCTAATTCTGAGGTCTAAACTCGAAAACAGCTCTCTTTTTAAGCTAAACAATTATTTTAAGTAATTACCAATAGTGTCCAGTGCCTTTAAGCATCTTAAAGTCAGCATAAGTTGAGATGTTGATGGGAGCGTGAGCTTTAGCAGGTTGTCCATCACCATGTACTTGGCCACTGAAGGCGCGCTTGTACATACAGTACCTGTGTGACCACCTGTGACATTGCGTTTACAATAGAGCCACAGATTCTGGACTTCCTGTTTATTGCGTAAATCTCAGCAACCATTATCATAAATTAATTATTATTTCATGATGACAAATTGATATTGCATCGGCTTGTTGGTCTAGTGGCATGATTCTCGCTTTGGGTGCGAGAGGTCCCGGGTTCAATTCCCGGACAAGCCCTTATTTTTTACGCCCTTGTTTTTTCTCACGAAATGATTAGTTTACATTTGAAGCAAAGCAATGGTGCTGACACTTATTAATATTATGAATTCCAAACCAACTTCGTTGGAAACTTTTACCCTATTTTTTCCTGTTGAAATTTACTTGTGTGATGTTTGAATATTTGCTTCCAGATGTTTGTTGGTCTAGTGGTATGATTCTCGCTTCGGGTCCGGACAAGCACTTAGTGGAGTTATTTTATACTCACTATCCAACCCCCATGAGGCCAGAGAAATGGGAACAGTCAAGAGCATTATTCATCGACTTGTTGGTCTACTGGGATGATTCTCGCTTAGGGTGCGAGAGGTCCCGGGTTCAATTCCCGGACAAGCCCTTTGAGTGTACATTGTTTTGTACTCACTTTGCACCCGATCAGGTTAGAGAAATGAGAACAGTCAAGGTCAATGTACATCGGCTTGTTGGTCTAGTGGCATGATTCTCGCTTTGGGTGCGAGAGGTCCCGGGTTCAATTCCCGGACAAGCCCTGTTAAGGTTTCCAGCTTTCGGAAAATCTTCCCACTTTATTTTTGTTCTTATACCGATCGGAAATTTTCAATTTTAGCTGCTTTTAAGACATTTTTCAACATCGGCTTGTTGGTCTAGTGGTATGATTCTCGCTTAGGGTGCGAGAGGTCCCGGGTTCGACTCCCGGACAAGCCCTGTTAAGGTTTCCAGCTTTCGGAAAATCTTCCCACTTTATTTTTGTTCTTATACCGATCAGAAATTTTCAATTTTAGCTGCTTTTAAGACATTTTTCAACATCGGCTTGTTGGTCTAGTGGTATGATTCTCGCTTAGGGTGCGAGATGTCCCGGGTTCAATTCCCGGACAAGCCCTTTTTAGAACTAGTTTTGTACTCACTTTGCACCGACCTCAGGGCAGAGAAATGAGAATTTAATTGACATATGCATCGGCTTGTTGGTCTAGTGGCATGATTCTCGCTTTGGGTGCGAGAGGTCCCGGGTTCAATTCCCGGACAAGCCCTGTTAAGGTTTCCAGCTTTCGGAAAATCTTCCCACTTTATTTTTGTTCTTATACCGATCAGAAATTTTCAATTTTAGCTGCATTTAAGACATTTTTCAACATCGGCTTGTTGGTCTAGTGGTATGATTCTCGCTTCGGGTGCGAGAGGTCCCGGGTTCGACTCCCGGACAAGCCCTGTTAAGGTTTCCAGCTTTCGGAAAATCTTCCCACTTTATTTTTGTTTTTATACCGATCAGAAATTTTCAATTTTAGCTGCTTTTAAGACATTTTTCAACATCGGCTTGTTGGTCTAGTGGTATGATTCTCGCTTAGGGTGCGAGAGGTCCCGGGTTCAATTCCCGGACAAGCCCTTTTTAGAACTAGTTTTGTACTCACTTTGCACCGACCTCAGGGCAGAGAAATGAGAATTTAATTGACATATGCATCGGCTTGTTGGTCTAGTGGCATGATTCTCGCTTTGGGTGCGAGAGGTCCCGGGTTCAATTCCCGGACAAGCCCTGTTAAGGTTTCCAGCTTTCGGAAAATCTTCCCACTTTATTTTTGTTCTTATACCGATCAGAAATTTTCAATTTTAGCTGCATTTAAGACATTTTTCAACATCGGCTTGTTGGTCTAGTGGTATGATTCTCGCTTCGGGTGCGAGAGGTCCCGGGTTCGACTCCCGGACAAGCCCTGTTAAGGTTTCCAGCTTTCGGAAAACATCCCACTTTATTTTTGTTTTTATACCGATCAGAAATTTTCAATTTTAGCTGCTTTTAAGACATTTTTCAACATCGGCTTGTTGGTCTAGTGGTATGATTCTCGCTTAGGGTGCGAGAGGTCCCGGGTTCAATTCCCGGACAAGCCCTTTTTAGAACTAGTTTTGTACTCACTTTGCACCGACCTCAGGGCAGAGAAATGAGAATTTAATTGACATATGCATCGGCTTGTTGGTCTAGTGGCATGATTCTCGCTTTGGGTGCGAGAGGTCCCGGGTTCAATTCCCGGACAAGCCCTGTTAAGGTTTCCAGCTTTCGGAAAATCTTCCCACTTTATTTTTGTTCTTATACCGATCAGAAATTTTCAATTTTAGCTGCATTTAAGACATTTTTCAACATCGTCTTGTTGGTCTAGTGGTATGATTCTCGCTTCGGGTGCGAGAGGTCCCGGGTTCGACTCCCGGACAAGCCCTGTTAAGGTTTCCAGCTTTCGGAAAATCTTCCCACTTTATTTTTGTTTTTATACCGATCAGAAATTTTCAATTTTAGCTGCTTTTAAGACATTTTTCAACATCGGCTTGTTGGTCTAGTGGTATGATTCTCGCTTAGGGTGCGAGAGGTCCCGGGTTCAATTCCCGGACAAGCCCTGTTAAGGTTTCCAGCTTTCGGAAAATCTTCCCA